>NC_066316.1:3070000-3370000 GCF_022539315.1 Serinus canaria
TTGCTTATGAACAAGATAAAAAGCTGTAGGGCCTCCAGGTTCTCAAGCTGTGAGTGGAACAGCTTTGCAATTTGCCTGCAAAACTGCATTTTGATCTTAATGAATATAAAATGGCTGCCATTAAAAGTAAAACAGATTATTTCAGGTCTTTTAGGGCCCATAGCTCTTTGACGGTCTTGGAGGGGCACTATGATCTTTCATTAAAATCTCACAGCAGGACTCCCTCACCAGCAAATCAAGCCTTGCAGTCGAGGAGATTGGCTACATTTAAAAGTAATTTTCAGAAATCTACACAGATTTTCAATTTGGTAATGAAAGCCATAAGAGAATGCAGGCAGCATTTTGTTGAATATTGTTCCTAATCCAGTGCTCACATTCGTTAGAAATTAAACTGCCCCGTAACTACCAGGCTGATGGCAGCCTGCCATTCCCGCTCTGCTGTAAACTCCGCTTGTTAATGAGGAGCATGTGCTAATTGTTGTCAGCATCCCTGCCATCCATCCCTTCCCTAACAACATATTTTACCTGCTGAAAGGTGTTACCTCTTGGCACTGTCAGCATCCCGTTTGAGAGAGCAAATCTCAGAACGGGAGGAGAAAAGGTTCGGCGTCATTTTGCATGGCACGGAACTAAAAGGATGTGTTTTCATGGCAATATCCAGACCCTCCTGGCACTTCATCCTGCTCTTGCTATTCCTAAATTAACACACAAGGTAAGACAAAGAAAGATGTCGCATGCTTTAATGGCAAAGGGAATAACAGAGGCAATTTCTCTGTGTTGAGACGCCAAGCAAGGGATGCAGTTCCCAGTAAAGGGAAGTTGAAAGGTTTGAAAAGTTAGAGTGATCATATCTCTCATTATTGCAAACAATGTAAGGGGGGGATTAAAACAAAACCTGAGCTGGAGCTGCGAGGAAGCTGGATTTGGACACAAGGATTGACTCCAAGTTAGTCAGAGCTGATGACTGTGCTGCCCTCAGGTGGAAGGTCCTGTCGGGAGGGGAGGCCTCCTCTTGCAATGTAAACCCAGAAGAAATAAAGATAATAACAATAAAAAAAGAATGAAACTCGGCCTTAGTAGCTGCAACAAACCAAGATGCTCAGAAGTGTGAGCAAGAAGAGTTATAACACACGAATTCTCAAATAAACCAAACGTGAATTGAGTTATGGCAGAAGAGAACAATTTTCATCTCCTGAATTGTAAATTGGGTTTGTTTTCCAGTTCAGATTTGAAATGTGAGGTTGATGCTTGGCTTTTTATTTTATTTTTTTAGCTGGGGGGGTTCTGACAGGAAATATTGCCTTGAAATAAGTCACAGCTGATTGAAGAGCTCCACCACACAGCCGTGTGACTGACACTCCTCCTCCGAAGCACATCTGGTATCAGTGCATCGGGCAGGTTTCATTGTTCCACTGCCACCAGCCACAACACCCAATACTACTGCATGTTTAAAATCATTCTGATCAGTTCTGTACATGTACACAGAGCCTTCTAGAACAAACACATTTCCTTCAGAGTGCAGGAGCAATCTGGAAGGAGCGACATTACAGGGCTCTGGCTGGCAGCAGACAGGCTGGGGAGCTTGCTTTGTGCGATTATTCATGAGGGGATTTAAGGGGTGCACAAAGCACCACAACATCTCTGAGGTAACAAGAGCCTTCTCTCCTCCAGGGTAGGCTGATCAGGGTCACAGCATCCCTCAGATTCCTCCACATGGAGCCCAAAGCACAACATCAGCACCTTTGGTTTCAGAACATGCATGAATGACTGACCACCACTTCAAATGACTGGAAAGACTAAAGATGAGGGACCAGTCCTATCTGCTGGAATCTGAAATGGTAACAGTTTTTTGCCAGTTTCTTGCTTTCTTTTGAAATTTGTTTGTTCCCAGTTAGAACACCTTCATGTGTAATATTAGAGACTTCTCACAAGCTTTGGGTTTTACCATGTTTTGAGCACAGTTACGTTTTTCCAAAGCAAAAGACAGCAACGTGGACATGCTGCAGGTTTGATCTCCTCTTTTTTCACTCAGCTGAATTTTGTGTTCCCTAATTCCTCCTGCCACACACCAGAACACCTTCTGTGACAGCAGAGTCCTCCAGACACCTGATGTTTCCTCACTGTAAATACCATGGGCTGAGGGATGGGACATCAACTCCACTTAATCCAGATCAGCCCATGGAGCAACAAATCAACTCCTTTTCCTTTCTGCAGCTGCTCAGGATCCACATCCATCCCAGCCATCTCCAAAGGGTATTTATAGGGTTACACTGAGCAGATGGCTTCCCATTAAATAGCTTTACACTACTACTGAGCTGGTTCCAGAAGTACAACCCAGAGCAGGATAAACACTGATGGACCAATATCTTTGGGAACTTTACCCAGTTGGGTCTGGCACTGCCCATTATCAGTCTTAAAAACAGTGTTTCCAACAAAGGAAGGGTCACATAAATAAAGTTTTATGAGATTACCTTTTAAATAAATGCCTTTAAAAGAAAAATCAGGACTTTCTAAAATTTTTCCTTTTCTTTTTTTCTCCTTACAATGCTACATTTTTGAAAGGAAATTGACCTAAGTATATCTTTGCAATCTTTGTTTCCTTTCATAGAAAACATATTCTAATTACTATTTGTCACAATCAGTGATTCATTTTGGGAGACCTAGAAGGGACTACTTCTGCCATTTTTACATAAAGGCAAATAAAAAAGTTATTGTTTTTAACATCTGTGTCACTTTCTGAAATAATTTACTATAGAAAATATATAAAATATCTTACCATCATAAAGCACATGCCTTAATTAGATTAACATTCTACTGTATCTTCCTAAGCACAAAGCCTGTTAGTTTAAGCACAGGCTACATTTTAGAAACAGCTGAGTTGTTTGGGCTTTCCCACCCTCTATCTGTTCTCTAATCCCTCTTGCAGGAGCTTTCCCTTCACACATTTTGCATCCAGATGTTACTGCTGGTGGTGGCACTGGTGAATTACCTTTAGACTTTGAATGTTGTTTCACATTCCTGAGGAAACAGGCCCTCCTGAAGAATTAGCTGTCCTAAGCAGAGTAGCTGGCAAACAGGGAGGGGGAGAAAACAGGAGCAGGGGCAGAGGGAATGAGGAGTGGAAAGTCACACAAACTTCTAAATAAGAGTCCCACATGGGGAGAATTTGAACAATACAGGAGGAGAACAGAGCTAATGAAGCTGGGGTGCAGCAGTGCCTAATCAAACTCAGATTTTAAAAACACCACCTTCCCATTCCCTCTTCCACACTCTTCACAGTGATCTTGATTGAGGTTTTCTCAACAGCCCCATCCAGAAGGAAAACAGTACAAATTAAAAAACGAGCCAAGCTTCACACACAGGATGGAAACCTGATCCCACTGAAGAGCGTGGCCAAAAACTGACTTCAACAAGGACAGAGTTTTTTACCTTAGCACTTGACAAAAGAGATATGAGGAAAATATAATATCAAATATCATCGAGACAGAAAATGTCTTGGAGCTGAGAAAGACTGCAAAATTAGCAATTGGTTCTTATCTCACCAAAAATGGCCCAAATCTGTCCTACGTTTTTACTCTGTGACTAAAAAAGAAGTTCTAAGTTCACCCTCTTGACATATAATGGTGGATATTTCCACAGAATCTGAAGATCTGTAGTTAAATCTGTTAGACCAACAAAACACACAAAATACTTTTTCTGTTTGATCTCTGCTGAGGGGACCTCAAAACCAGTCAGGTCCTCAGACTCCAGACCAAGGCCAAGGTACACAGCCTGCAGCAAGGCTTAAACTCACTCCCCTTGCAAAATTGCTTTTTCTTCCTGCAGACAGCTTCTCTTTTTTCTCATCCTTATCTATTATTCACAAAAAGAATGATTTCTACAGAAGCTAATGCTTCTTTTCCCCAACTTTTTCTGATCAAGGTGACTTATAAACAGCTGCAATAAAAATGCTTGGTGTTTTTTTTTCCCTTTCCATAGAAGAGCATCCTCAATAATGTTTCAGAGAGAGCAGAGAGGCTAAAAGATCTGTGACATTCATAGATTTCACCCCTGAAGCCACAAAACCCACACTAGCAATTTCTTCATTTGACCAAAATGAATGGTCACCACAAAAACAAATGTAAGTTTGGTATCACTGATTTGGCTGAGACAGCTTAGGGGCTTGAACTTAATAGACTTCCTCTGACAGATTAGGATCTTCTGGTACATCTGCATCATCCTGTCACAGCACAGAGCCAAGTCCAAACCACAGGCATGGCACTGCCCTTGATCCATAACCTCGGAATACAAAATCACCGGCTAAACAATGTAATGAGAATCCCAAGGAAATACTTTTGAAGACAGGATTCATTTTACTTGGTGGTCTTTTATAGACAGGGAAAGGAAAAAAAAAAAAAAGACAATTAAGCATTAAGAACTGATTGATGCTTAAACAAAATGCCTAACAGTGAAAGCACATTTCTATATTCCAAAGGACCGGGCAAAGCCATCCCTAAGAAGGGATTAACTACTATCAGATGATATTACTACTGGATTAATGGTGTTTCGCATTCACTATATTTATATTAAAAAAAAAAAATCTCTTTTAAGGAGGATATAAGTGATTTGTATAAAACCCAAAAGCCAAAAAAGAAAAAATATTTTTAGAGCAGCATGGTGGATAGTATTCTCTTCATTTATACATCCTTAATTGCAGTAATTTTTCCCTGGGTCTGGAAGCAGGCCTTGCATTGCAAGTCAGTTGTTTTGAGAGCCCCACAGCCCATGGAAATAGCAAAGTCATGTATGATTCCAGAGCTGATGCTTTATGTTCAAGTGGATATTTTAAGCTGTTCTTATTTTAGAAATCTGTTTTTGTCAGAGATATTCTAAAGGTGGGTGATCATTTTACCTTATTGCTCGTCATTGCTGACTGAAATATTTTTGCTAGATGAAGGTAATTCCTGTGACTATATTACTTTCCTAACCTGTTTGGTCTATTGTTCCTTAGGTATTCGCAGTGTGAGATTCTGGATCCTCATTTGCAAAAAAGAAAGTCACATTGTTATGTGCTCTGGCCTAATTATATAAAGCCTCTATAGATGTTATCCAGTTTTCTTCCCTACCTATATCCTACCTACAGATGGTTACAGGAAAATTCCAATCATAACATAGAATTGTGTAGGTTACAGAATCCTACAACAAACTCAAATGTCCATGTTACAAGTGACAAAAAAGAATCTGCCTCGATCAGAGCCAAGCCATTCAGGTGACTTTTTTAAAAAGACAGCAAGGAACAACCAAATTCTTATTTACCATTAGTTACTACCAAGAATTAGACATTAGAGGAAATTATTTGTTGAGACATCCTCAGGATTATACCCCTGGAGATGGAACACAGATGTGTGCTCTATCACAAAGTCCTGTGTGCCCAAAGGAGACTTTCTTCAATCCAAACCATAGGAAATGCACACTAAATTCACTGTTATAAATATTTCCCATCATATCCATTATTATGGATATTACTTTTTTCTTACTTATGCTGCTACCCTGACCAGGAGCCAGGCTACCCTAACTCTGGAGTGCTGTTCTGTTTTTATCTTTTATCTGAATGCCATGAAGTAAAAATATGGTTCAGAGGAAATAATCACAACTATCAAAGCCAAAACCTCAGACTTCCTTGAATTCCATGCCAGGAAGCATCCACACACAACATGGATAAACAGAGTGGTGGAGGATGCATTTACCAACTTCACTCTGCTGTTTCACAGCCCAGCTTCTGCAGTGATTCAGTCTCCAAATATCTACCTACCCACCTACTGCAACCGTTTTCATCTCAATCCCTAGCAGGTAGGACTTTAAATAAGATTTTCTTCTAAAATGTTTCCATCAGCATTATCTGTTATTAAAGAAAAAAAAAAAAAAAAAAAGAAGGGTAAAATAAGATTTCTTACAAAAGGTAATTAAGCAGTATAATATCATAGCAAGTAGAATGAACAATAAGGAGTGGTACTAAAATATATGCCTTGTGCAGTAGAGGACTGGTGTTTCAGGAGATTAACAATTATGATCACCAGTCCTCTTCTGTTTCTGTAATACTCTACACAATCTTTTTTAAATTACTTTATTAACCTTTCCTCCTAGCACAGAAGTGCCCGATTATAGATAATATTTCAAATCATCTGAAGTGTAGGTGTGTTTGATTTGCTCAGTAATTATTTGTCTACTTTATTACATTGACCAAGCACACAAGCTCCTTGACCAGTTTTATTTCAAGTCCAGTTAAGAACAGGGTCGGATGGCTTTGTGTGATCACTTCCTTTGGGCCCTGAGCACCTGGGATTTCACACTGGAGCTGGGAACTTGGACATGGAAATCCCACCCTTCCAACATGCAGGAATCAGTCTGTGATGCCACCTAAGGCTCACCAAGGAAAGGTTTGGTGCACTGCCAAAGAAGTTTGTTCACTCACTGCGCTGCAGACCACAGACACTTCAGCACAGCCATGCAAATTTGCCTTTCTAAACCTAAAAGGGTGTAAAAGCCCCTCTATATATATTTGTCAATGCATGCTCTTGGCTGATAATTCATTCCCAACGTTTCACACAAGGCATTATTTCAATTTGGAGCTGAGACATTAGCCCATTACCAGCTCCACTCCTCTCTTCAGCCTCATGCTAAACATATGGTGATCACAGGGAAATATGCATTTCTTACAACACAGACCTGGAGAAAACAAGCCAGCACAAAAATAAAAAATGCAATGAAAAAGTTTTCTTGCTCTAACTTTGCAGCTTTGGAGGAAAAGAAAATAATATTTACATTTTTGTAAAGATGAAAATGCAATGAGATGAAACGCCGTACACAGTTTATTCCTGAGGGCCACCACTAGGATAAAAGCATAAAGCCTGGGGACTTTGTTTACTGTCCACAATCAACAAATCCTGAAATCTCCATATGCAGCAGGTTTCTAAAGCTCTGTTAGTTATACTGTATATTGCTGGTCAACTCAGTCACCCATAGAATTACAGTGTAGGGTATGGATGCCAGTATTTTAGACCCAAACCGAGCATAAAAAACACAAAGTAAAATTCAGTGTCAGCACAAAGTTGACAGCGAATGATTATAACAGCTTCGAAGCTTGAAAAAGAGTGTAAATAACTAGGATCCCCCGCGGGCTCACTCAGCCTGCATACATAACAACTGTGATGGACAGCCACTGTGGTAAAGTACAGCAAAAAAAAGTCACTCTGCAAAGATGCAAAAATTTCCCCTGCAACGAGCCTTAACTGTCACCTTTCTGACTAAATCAGCTACTTTTATAGAGAAAAAGTATCTATATTCTAAGGGGCACATTTGCAGTGCAGGCTGCTACTGGAACAGGTAAACCATTAATATATTTTTCAGGGCTAATAAGCCCCAAGAATTTTTATTTCTTTCAAACAAATGATTCCAAGCTATGTCTTATCAAGTCCTTTCTCTCAATCAACCCCAGTGCAGTGACAACTCAGCCCACCAAGCCAAAGAATTTCAAACAAGGCATGTTTATGAACCTAGGGATGAAAATACTCTCAGAAAAATTAAGAGGCTTTTTTCCTGGGGACTTTCTTACTCCTAGGAGTGTCCATACACAAGGCAAATATGCACATGTGGTAATGGCTTTAAAGTGCTGGCAAATTGCAAGTGGCTAGAAGCAGTGGGTGCTCAGGCTCTGTCAGACCTGTGACAGCCCTGTGATTATGTGATCCCTGCACTGTTCCTGCCTGTGGGCTGGGGGTGAGGCAGAGAGGAATGCACAGCCAACACCAGCATATGCCTGCAAATTACTGCATTTTTTAAAAAGCAATTAGCAAGCCAACTACTTAATTAACTAGCTCTTTGCTTCCCCTCCATTATATATTCAATCAAAGCTTTAAATTTTAGATCTTAAACAGTGCTAAAACTTTCCCCTTAACCCATTTTTGGTTTTATTTGTCTAAACTCAGTAGATGCCTTGAAATACCAGCCTTTGGTCACTGGTCACTATTTGTTCTGAGAGCTTGATTTTAATCTGAGCTAAACAGGAGCTCACAATTATGACAGAGCAGGGTCATTTGTGATGATCAGGCTGTGTCTAACTGAGGAAAAACAAGCACATCTAACAAAAAGGAAAGAAAAATTCTCTCATCCAATAGTATAAAATCCTAACTTGAAGTTCATGGTGAGTTATGGAAAAAGAAAACTTCTCATCCTGCAAGTCACTAAATTCTCTCTTTCTTCAGCAAGCACAAAGAGATGAGTGTTCAACACTTTGCAGGTTGTGCTCATCAATTTGGTGAATCAGACATGTAAATTATGTTTTTATAATTGTATCAAGTGAGAGTCACTATTAGGTGTCTGAAAATCCTGAGCATTTCCAAAGCTGGCCCTCAGCAAAGGGCTGGCTTCCACCCAGAGTTATTCAATCCTTATATTTTGGTGCTGGGTTTTGACCTTTATCACTGTGCATTCAGAGGTTTCCAATTGTTTTTCCTCACTTAGAAGCACAGTGATATTCCAAGGCCATTTTGGAGAGCCAGCACAAACACAAGAATTTGGTTTAGGCCACCTAATTTTCTTCATGCTGTATTCAAGATGCCCCTCAAAAATTACTTTGAGTCCAGGAGTGGTGGGACGTGTTAATCATGAACAAATTTCTGCAGAGCTGTTCTGTGCAGGGAAATACAGATCCTCTGTGGCCACTGGCTTGGCTGAAACAGCAGATGGAGGTGGCACCCAGGGCTGTTTGTGGGCTGGCACACACACATTTGCTTTCAACTCAGTGACAAGGGACAAGTCCAGAGAGCCTTTAGTCCCCTGCACCTCAGCTTACTTGCATAAAGTGGCAAAATAATTGCCAGCCTATTAAGGACAGCTTTTTAGCAGCTTGAGAAAGTAACCAGGTTTATAGGATTAAAGATCTGGAGATTCTGCCCAATTTCATGATTTACATCTGACCTGGTAGGGTTGCTGCTCTGACCAAAAGGAGCTGATTGTTCCTTTTCTATTTTACCCTGACACCACACTGCCAGCATTAAGAAATTGGGATGAAACTCCAGGTGCATCTGCTTTGGACCCAGTCTTATTAAACCCAACCACTTCCAGCAAGGAACCCCTGACTTGGGCCAGAAGCCTTTGCAAAACTTGAGAAAGAACAACAGGATATGATGATAGCAACAAAATTAATATTGTAGAGTTGTATTCACAGCAAAAGCATAACTCTGAAAAGTGGAATTCAAAGCTGCCTTTTGCTGTCCCTTCCTGGGAGTGACCAGCAGAGCTGCAAGCACAGCCTGCCATGCCAAGGGAAGCTGCAATTGTAACCCCACAGAAAGAAGAGCAAAACAAGAGATATTATTCCATAGCAGAATTAACATAACCCAGCACATCAGACTATTAAAATTTAACAAGGATTTCAAGCCATCCTTGTAGCATCAGCAGAGAGCCATGTCACAGGGGTTTTTTATTGGTGCAGCAGGATAGGTATAATTGTATCAATATTTTAGTGCTTGATGCATATTGTCTGTGATAAATCGCTTGCATAAATAAAAAGCACCAATATTCAATTGCCAATGAAATAATCACACATTCTAGATCTTTATTATATCATGCATTATTTAATTACAATAATCAGAATCCTTTTGAAGGTAAAACAAGATTAAAAAGGTTTTGTTTTATTGGATCTATATATTTGATTTACACTTTATATGTTAGCTTTGCATTAAGAATTTATAAGGCATCAATTCAAATGGTGATATTACAAGAGTTTATTCCGTTTGTAATTAGTACAGTACTCTTAAAGTACTCTGGTTATGAGAGATAATATTTCAGTATTTTAATGAGCTTTTTAAGTATAATTGATGTAACAATCGTTGAATTACACATTTCTACCTGAAGAATAATGAAGGAAACATTTTAATGAGAAATGTAATCATTATTAGCAAATGATCTGCTAAACTGCCATTTACTGACATTTAAAAGCTTAATAGCAGAAAACTGTATTTTTGTATATTTGCATCACTACAGATGATTATCTGCTCAGCTGCTCAGGCTTTCTTGGTATAACTTCCCCTGTTAGGTTTTTGTTGTTAAATTTAAGAAAAGCTCTCTTTTACGATTGTCACTTTCCTCTGGTAACTGTGGGGCTTGACAAGTATACAGATAATTTAAATAAATTAGCCCCTTTTCAGCCTTCAGCATTTTTTCAGTATAAAGGTCTCATTCTGGGGAGTATTCATGCTTGCATCAGCTTGATTTTGATGAATGCCCTGTAACCTCCCTGATAGCACCTCAGACATGGCCATCCTGCCAACATGCTGACAGCAGTGTGTGAGGCTACCATGTTCTCTTTATTAAAACAAAACAAAAAAACCAACCAAACAAAAAAATCCCAAAACCAAACCTAAAGCACACCAAAAACCCACTGATACATCCATATATTGATCAATTATTGCAGCATGGTATCAGACAGCATTGGTTTACCAGAGAAAGGCTTCATTTAAGGAAAAAGAAAATTGAGGTTCTAGTCTGTTCTTTTCAAGTGGTGACTCAGTCTCTGAATAAAAATTGGGAGAGCAACATAAAAATAAACCAGCATTATTGGTATGAGGTTTCTCTCTCATGATTGCAGCTCCCACGGCCACCCACAAGGAAAAATTTCACTTTGTTCCATTCAGCTCCTAAAAATTCTCCTTCCCAGCCTCTACAGGGACAAGAGTCTAGAAAAGGGGAAGCACAATATAAAGACAGCATTTCTTTTGCTGATAAAATTCTTTACCAACAATGATAGGATAGAGAGGTCTGGGAAAATCTACAATTGAATTCCAGTGACCACCACTTTCCTCAAAAAAATCCCCACCTGAGCACGAAGATAGAAAACCATGGAATAAACCTCCTGTTCCTAACACCCCCAAGGTAATTCAGGCTCATCTCTGGTACCTGCATGGCCTCATTAGCTTTCTTGAAGCACTTCCTCCAATGTGGAGGAACAGCCCAAGAGTGCCTCTGCTCCTCCAGGATGAGAGGACTGGAAGGGATGGATGGGAACCCATGAGCTCCCAAAAGGATGCTCTTCACCACAGGCTGCCCGCCCATTTCAGGGTAGCTCTGCTTTTCCACATAAAAACCCCAGGTCTTCACCACAGGTCACATTCTGCTCCAGATGTGCATCCTGCAAGTGCCAACAAGGCTTTCTGATGAAATTACTGAGCTTTGCTTTATTCCCTTTCTGTCCCAAAAAACAGCAGTCTCACTTGCAGGAAATTTCTTTCTTCTCAAGACCAGAAAAAGGAGCGAGGTCTCAAGGGAAAATTACAAGGAATTAATTCCCAGGAAATTCACACTATAGGCTAATCCATAGGTGGATTACAGAGGAAAGCCCTTTCCTCTCCTTAATGCCAAAAATCTGCAAAGGACGCAGCCAGGAACTGATTACCAGCAGCCTTGCAAGGAGCTACTGGTGACCCTGTGGGAGCTGATTGCATCTCCAGTCCCTGAGCATCCAGCACAATGGGAAACAGCCTTGGCTCTCCTCTGCTCCTGCAGAATCTCCACCTGGAGACAAAGCCTTTTAAGACTTCCCAGCATGGCTCTAGGTGAGTCTTCTGAGCTTTCCAGGACAAAATTAGATCCTGTTATCATTAGGCAAGGGCTGGAGACACCTTAATACATGGACTTACTGCACAAAAAGCCTTTGCAAAAGTAAAACCTGTCTGGAAATTACACCAAATATACATATATATCTCCAGGCTCATAAATAAGACCCATTCTGAAAATCAGGTGCACTTCTCAGCTGTTGTGATGATTTAAGTGAGCTACCAGGGAATATCAGCAAAAGTGACACAGAAACCAGAAGTGGACAAAGGTGAGTAATAAAACCAAGAAAAAACCTTGAGCCAAAAATATATCAAAGGCAGCTCCACTGATGTATTTTCATTGCTTAGCAATGCAGTGCCATTCTCATCTGGTTAATTCCAATTCAGCCTTTCTTTGATATTCCTTTTATAATTTTCAGTCTAATTATAATGAAAACCATTTTTCACTGTAATTCTGCAATAAAAATGTTTCCTTGTTTCCCATTACCCAAGAACACGACGTCGCCCAGCTCCTGAGCATGCTTATGATGTGCATAGTGCATCTTCTCTTTCTTAGCATTTAATCTCTTCATAGTCTGCAGATGTCAAGAGGTTCAGATTAAGCTTGTTAAAGATCTGCTTCACTCTAACTCACTGATGATTATTTATTTAGCAGTTTTATGTAACCCTGTCATTGATAAGCACTCTATTAATTTGCCGAGGGACAAATCAACACCAGTTATTTTTCTACTGGCTATTAGATTCAGTGCTGCTGTTTGTTACAACCCACTTGCCAGTTAATTATAAATTATGGGTCCTCTTTGCCTATATTAATTGATATCTCCTCTGCCTTTGTAATACTAGACAAATAAATTGAAGGCAAGATTTATTAAGCAGCGCGTGTCTTCCATCTCTTGATTAGTATTCTTTACTTTTTAAACATTTATACTTGTTTATACAGAACAGTGCATTAGAGAACAGATCCTTGGGGTGTTTTTGGGGGAGACAGGAAGACTTATTTAACAGCTTCCCACAAATTAGATGGAAGTGACACATGGTTTAAGTTCAGCAATTTTTAAATGCTCCTTTGATTTAATCAAGTCTTGGGTCACAGTGTCTCTCTGTACAGAGGCAGCATGCACATATTTTACAGGAATTGTGGATGTGCAGGTATGTGAAGCATAATGCCAAACTCAAGTTCCCTGGTTTCAGAGGAATGCCAAGCAATCACATCACTCTGAACACGGCCACAGGAGCAAAACACGTCATTCCAGGGAGTTTGGATTTTACAGCAGCTCGTTCCACCCTCCAACCTTTAAAGTTCACTGCTCTGTGTGATAAGGATGTGACACAGGCACGTGTTCATCAGGGTTATAAAAGGTTTTACCCTCCTGCCACTTGACAGGTGTCAGGAACCATTGATCCCAGAGATTACAGTTACATTCCAAACCTAATTATGGCCAGTTTTTAATGCAATTAATAGCTTCATCTGCAGCACCCCAAGTGCTTTGCTGCATACCACATTAGATAAATTCAAGGAAAGCACATTCCTGACCCTCTGGATGAATGCATGGCTGTATTGACTGTTCACAAGCAATATCTCTCTCATTAATTAACTCTTACAATGCACTCATTAGTATGTGTGTATGTTTTCTACCAGGCAGAACATCTGTATCACCCTCTGGAGGCCAGCTCACAAAGACTAACAGCAGCATGCTACCACAGCTCTCCTAATTCATGGATTATTCCACAACCTCTGCTCTTTCCTGGTAAAAACACCCAGAGATGTGTACCCAAAGTCAAACTGGAACTCAAGTGCCTTTGCAAGCAAATCTCTGAAAATGACCTGACATGGCTTATTGAAAACCAGCAAAAATTCAATTAATTATGGGCATTCTTGTAAGGGAGAACCTGGTTTTTGTAACAGTGCAATGATCCCTTGTCAGTAGTACTCTCAACGTTCTCTGAGGGTGAGGGGATAATGTTCTGCCTCTGCCAAGTTTCTGTGTTCAGCTCTTTCCCTGCAGAGCATCTCCACCCAACCCACACCCAGATGCATCAAACACCCACCTGATGCCCAAGGTAAGGAATGGGGAAATGACCTGAACTGTTACTGTAAACCAGCTTTTTTCCCCCCCAGATTCACAGAAGTTTGAACAGCTTTCTTGTTCTATTTTCCATTTTCTTTCAGAAGAAATGTAAAATTGAGGCCTTGACCACTCAAGGTCATTAAAAATCCCATTAACCTTTTCACAAGGTAGGGCTTAAGTAGGGTTAATTAAGCAATATTGCTTCACAAGGGTCTGAAGAAGCATTTTTCTTTCTAGTTTCAATAGATATGCCAGTAGGTTTGCATGCCTCCCATCAGTTTTGTTTTAAATTTTGGGTCATGTCCCCCATAAAGGAAAAAACCCCAAAACAACCACCAACCAAAAACCTGCAGAAAACCATGCAAGACCCCAAATTCACCCAGCTGCAACATGCACCTCTGGTTCCATGTGTCCCACTGAAAATGATGCCCAAACTCCTTTAAGAGCAACTCAGTGACCAACTGAATGATTTTTACACCCTGAAAAAACGTTTTGAAAAAACATTTGTACACTCCAGAAATACTCTCATCACTGTAATGAATTAAAGAAAATACTGAGTCATTTTCCACACACCATAAAAAACCATTTGCATTTATTCATTGCTGGGTGCTGGGAGCATTCTCAGAAAAAGAACTCAAAGCAATGATAAATCAGTCATAAAAAGTGAGAGAAATATGATAAACTACATATTAGGCCAGAGCAAAATCTGCCATACAGAGCTTGGAAACTGTCACCATCCAAGAGGAATCTGTGACTTCCACCTGCAAGTGCCTTCAATCATCTTCCTCCACATCCTTCATCAAAAGTCCCCATACACATCATTATTCAGGAATTAGCAACATATCAAGATAATAATCCCCAGCCAGAATCACATTTGAGAGGTGGTTCTTTTTAAATCCAAACTCCAAACGCTGCAAAACTCAACTTTTTCACAGGAATGCCAAAGTGTTTGCAGGCAGGAATGCCAGCAGAAGGATAACATGATCTCTGTGCTGAACCACATAAAGCTGAGCCCTGGCTGGGTATTAATTCTCCTGTGCTGCTAAGTCATGGCAAAGCCACCTAAAAGCAGCAGAAAAATAAACTTTTCATCTGTTGTGTTCAAGAAGTTAATTATGTAATTAATTCAATCAGACAGTAGCAAATTCAAAACATGGCTTTTTTCTTTTTTTTACAGTGAAAAAACAGACTCCAGGACTTCCTGCCACAAGATACCCCTGCTAACCACTCAGCTAAATTAAAAACATTGGACATTTATGTGAATAGAAAGCACATATAAGAGCAAAATAAACAAATAATGCTAAAATAAAACACATTTTATCAGGCACAGATTTATCAGCATCCCCACAGCAACCTTCCTTTTCCTTGAAGATTTTTTTGTGTTAACTAGATTATGACAACAACTTCCAGCCCAGCTATGGGTGAGGTGGAAAAAGCCTCTCAGTGCTTCTTTCTCTCACCAGCCCCTTTAAACAGGCACCTTCCAGCACTGTATTCCCTGGCCTTGGGAGCTGTAGATGGATGGGTTGTCAAAGGCAGGAACATTTCCTGCCAAAGTGACCTCACAACTCCACACCATCTGGGCTGGCTTGTGACTCTGAAGTGCATTGATACTTGTCAGAGGGAATATGCCATTAAAATCTACTCAGATCAGTAGGTGAACAAAAACCAAAGGATTTTAAGTCTTGACTTGGTCTGAACTTGCATAAAATGGTTCCACAGCAGGAATTTCAAAGCTGGGCTGGATTTACTCTGCATTTCCTTGTTAACTATTCTATAGTTGAATAAAAGAAGGTTGTAAAAACCACAGAAAACCAACAACCTTACAGTGTCCTGGTTGGTTGTGCAGATATTCAGGCATTGCACGCTTGTACAAACAACTCTTACCACAGCAAAACTTCACCCACTGCTCCCCAGGAATCCAACTGCTCCTCCTCCAGAACCTTCCCAGGAATAACCATCCCCACACCTCACAGCCCCTGCCTGATGTTCTGTGCACAGAAATGCCCAAGCACAGGGAATCCTGACAGGGAGGGGAGTGAGGGGCCCAGAGCTGCAGCCAAACCCAGCCTTGAATGCAGCACCAGGACACATCAGCCTCAGCTCCCACAACTGCAGCCCACGTCACTGGGAAATATTTCCTGAGAGAAGCCATATTTATGGAAAGGGAAGTGTATATATTTTCTGATGGAGTGGGAAATACATCTCCTTTTTTAGCTGTTAATATTAATTTCATGAGTTCTGTGCCTGAAGATCATTATTAATGTCTTCTTGAGATTTCATTAACACTACAAAAAAATCCCCAGAAGACAGTTTTGGTGCAAAGCTTATTTTAAGTGGGTAAATTCCCTGTTTTTCTTTTTTTTTAAGCCAGAAAGGGTGGATAAAAGACCTATAAAATAAATGCTGAGTGAATAGGACTCTCGAGCTATAGAACTTGTGCTGTGAAAATTCTACTTTGTCTGGCAAACACTATTAAACAGAAATCTATGAACAGCATTTTTTTTTTCCCATTTCATACAGGGGGAAAAAAAGAAATCAGATCTGACCCAGTGACTTCGATGACAATGGTGAGAGTCCTACTTTGTACAAAGAGTTACAAAGACAGAATTTTTACTCTTGGGTGGGCATTTTAACATTGCCAGCAATGGTGCTTGGCTCCTGGACTTGCTGAGATCACTCAGTGCAGCCCTGGCTGGTGGCACAGTGATTGGTGTGTCACAGCAGCCCTGACAAGTCCTCCTCATGGATTTGGGGGTTGAGATTATATCCTAAATTACACAATATAATTCAATAAAGTGCTGCCAAAGTGTGGATTACTGTAGTAGGCATCTGGATGGTAAATCTGAGTTTCAAGAGGACAAATTTCTCACTTCTACAATAATTTGGGTCGTCTCCAATTGGAATTCAAACCTAGGTGTCAGTGGTGAAGTGCCTGGAGGCCATCAGAATAACTGACTGTGTCACCTTGTCCTCCTAATGATCCTTATACATTTAATGTAAACACCATCAAAGCAAGTGCTTATTCAAGCAGGACCACTACATATGTTTACCTGGGACTGTTCTAACTTGCACTGACTATAAAAAAAAAAAAAATAACTGGCAAGAGAAAAAGAAATGTTCAATGCAACAGCAGAGCATCAAACTCTGGATTTGGAAGCCTGGTGCCTGCTGGAGTTTCAAACAAACCCCAGAAGCTGCTCTTGGGGGGTCACAATGGCACATGCAGCCTATTTGGAGACCATTTCTTGTCTTCCAGTGCTGTGTGGTTCTCATTATAATGATAATCTCCAGCATTTATGTGGCTATTTACATCTTTCACATGCTGTACCAACAACTAATTAATCCTCACAACACCCTGTAGGGTAGGTAAGGATTATTATCCCCATTTTATAACTGAGAAATTGAGACAGAGGGGTAACAGTGACTTGTTGGAAGGCACTCAGCAAGTTCAAGGCAAAGCTCAGATGCAAACAAAGGGGTTGCTGGCCCACAGAGCTCTGTCTCAAGATCCAGCACCTGATTCTAGAGCCACTGTTTCAGCCAAACCCACCCAAGTGGCCAAGATCAGAGGTTCCATTAGGCATTCCAATCCTGGCATTGAAAGAGGCTGTGCAGGCTCAGCCTTGGAGCTTTAAGACTCCTCTGGACAAAGCCTCTGAGAAAGTTGGTCTGGTCTAAAAGATGAGCTTACTTTAGGCCAGATGTTGGATTTAAGGGAGCCTGAATGACCTGATTTTATGAAGCAGGGGTGTTCTAGGGTGTTAACGTTTTCCAACACTGCTTTTCTTCCTACAGGTGCTCTCACCTCCACCTGGCCTTTGGCAGGCAGCCCCACAGGCAGCACCAGGTCTGTTCCAACATAAATAAATGTAAGGCCATCAAGGGCCAGTTAGCAGTGAACAAAAAAAAAAAAAAAAAAAAAGTCTTTTCTGTAAACTATTTCTCTGCTTGTATCCAAATTTAACATCATCACTAAATACAGACTGAGAGAAGATGGCATCCAGGTTTTCTTCCAGGTCCACACTCTGTGTTAGAGGACAGGAGAAGTTCTGTTCCCATGCAGCCCCATCATTGTCACCAGCTCTGGATTCAGGGGCAAATAAGGAATTGGCAGTAGCCATATAAACCCTCTTGAAATGATTCCCAGCCTATGCCCCTCCTTGCTGCAGGATCACAGCTGAGATCAAAGCTGATACTCCATACTCCTCAGCAGTTGCTGGTTATTTAGGGGAGCTCAAGTTCCTTTTCGGGAAAAAAGCAACAGTTTCAAGAACTGCTGGGTATCCTGTGGTTCCTACTAAAATGAAACTGAGCTGTTTGGGAACTTCTGTTATTTCATTCTGATGCCTAATGGGAATGGTTGGATGCAAAATTGTTTTAGGAATTGAGCCTTAAACATCCTTATCAACTTCCCTGCTCTCTCCTAGAAGATTGTGTGTATCCTTTTGCATGTACTTCATCAAACAGAAGGAATTACAACACTCTGACTACTGGAAGGGGAAATTAGCAGCCACATTGTCAAGCAGAAGCCAAGAGTGGAGGGTGCACTGAGAGCAGACAACACCAAACAGCAAGTGTTGCTTTTACAGACCCATCACAGAGGTTCCCTGGTCACAGCCACCTCCCTTAGGGAAGAAGGGGTTTAAGGGATGAAGTGATGGAATTGGTTGCCTGTCACCTGTGCTTGCAATCCCTCAAGAGAAACCAGTGAGTACCAGTGAGCTGATATTGCAGGTGCTTTAATCCCAAACCTGACCCATACACCCACCTACAGTCACAGGTTATTTTGGACTGAACCACGCTGCCTAAAGAGCAAGGAGACCCCAACAGAATCCAAAAGGAGCACCTCAAAGACAGGAGTTTATACAAAAACGTTTTTTCTCCTACTTTTCTTTCTCTGTGCTTTTCCAGGAGTGGAGCCAAAGCCTAACCTGTATTTAACATTCTCAGAAGGCACATTTAGAAGCTTGTACTTATCCAGGCAGGGCTTTCAGCCAGACACTTGTGGCAAACAAGGTTCCCTTCACTCTGTTAGGGTCAGTTTGACCAGCACACCGAGGACAGCTCCTCTCTCCCAGCTCCTGGACATCCCCCTGTGGTGCTGCACCCCACAGATAACCAGGGCACAAAGGGCTGGCCTTACACAGGTGGCAGAGCTGCTTTAACAGCAGTTTCTCAGCTTCAGCAAGAGCACAGCAGGGGAATGTCAGAACCCTTTTAGAACACTAAATATATTCCTGTACCAGGCTCCCCCACATCAGTGTCCATGGGGGTCACAGTGCTGATTACAGACAGCAACACAGACAAAGCTGCTCCAGCAAACCCTTTGTGAGAGTTATTAAGATGTTGACAATATGAGAATCAGATGAATTTACCACTGCTCCAGTAATTGTCTTTCATATATGAGCAACCCCCTACATACAACTTTTATGATTCATCATATTTATTTTTTGTTTCCTCAAGCAACATCTTTTATTAGTTGCACACTCACTACAGAAATTTAATTTCTGCAAGAGAACAACAAAGCAGTTGATTATTATTATTGAGAATCTGGTACAACACAGAGTGAAATAAAATCTATAAGGCATTAAAATGACAGATTAGGCAAGAGCTGTATTCATTTACAAGTGTTAGAACATCATGTTAATGCCTCACAAGCACAACATAAAATGAAAATCAACTCTTTCATGCTGCTTTACTAATACTGCAAAGCTCCATGGAGCACAAACAGTAGTCCCTGTTAAAGAGGCACTGTCCTTTTGTAGTTTTTACAGGCAGTGGGTTTATCATTAACACTTGACAGAAAACTCTTACAGTCCATATTAGCCATAAACTTGACATGTCAACCACTTATGGGTTTAAAAATTATTATTACCCATCTCAGCCAGACCAAGTGTATTAAGTATATGGCTGTCCCTCAATGAAACTTTAAAATTCATGCACAAAACCTCTTTGGTTTAAAATGTTCATTAGGAAAGCACTGTATTAAAAACTTCACTTTTCAGAGTCACTGCAAGGCTACCATGGCCGAATTTCCATTTATATGAAAACTTGCCTGCAACTTGATTTACTACCAAAATCTCTGAACATAAAGTGACAGGACATGCAAATAGCAAGATCTGAAATGTTCACTTTACTCACACCAACCCCCCATCACTGGCAAATGCATTGATGGTGTTTGTATATTTTTGACCATATTCAGTGTTAGTAAAAATCTTGATTTTCCTGAACACATCACCATTATTTTTTTTGCTTCAACTCATACCTTAGCTTCAAATCTGGAAAATGTTCTCCTTCTTTGGAATATTATGCTGTTTGTTCAAGTCTTATGGAAAGGAAATCCATGGACTTTGTTTAGTAACAACCAGATGCACAACTTGTTCTAATTTGTTTCTCAGTACATCTTCAACAATTCTGTAAAACATTTTGAGGGATGTTTACAGTCTAAAGGACACCTGTCACTCCTGCAGAGAGCACAGCAGTATCAGCACAGAATGCAGAGCAGGAGAAGGTTTTAATGGGCTGGAGAAACATCTTCAGATTTAGGTGGCTGCGACCACCAAAGGTGCCATGAGTATCTCCTGCCTGCCCAGAGCCATAACTTGGGAATAAAACCATCAAACATCCTTTGGCCAGGAGCAGAGGAGCACAGGAGAGGCCTGGGCCCTGGAGAGGGAGCAGGTGGGGGTCAGACCATCACAGAGAGAAGATGAGGAAGGGTTATGAGGAAGGAGGAACAGTCACAAGATGTTTTTCTCCACGTAGACATGGTTGGTATCCCATTTCCACCTCTTGTTCCAGCCACAAAGGGAATAAAGCACAAGGAACAGTAGCACATATAATAACACACTGGTAGCAATTTAAACCATACATCTAAAGCTGATGAATTGTAAATAAATCACATGCTGCAGCACAACAAGCTGCCTCCTGAAAAATGGCCCCAGAAAATTGCCATCACAGATGCTTTACTTCATCAAGGGTTAACACTTTGTGCGTAACATCCCTTGGAGAAGCAAACTGCAAACTTTCTGATCTACAAACTCACTACTCTCTAAGAAAGCCAGAAGCAATCCAATTTACTGTGATGCTAAATAAATCTGTAAATTACCTAAATCACAGAGAGTTGAACTTTACCCCCCTTATTATAAACTATCCTTTGATGAGATTATAAATAATAAAAAATAAGCACAACAAAGTAGCTCACTCTCTGAAAGCACTATTGAGGTTCCCTAAAGCCAGGTACTCCCATAAACACCTGGAGCAGGGAGGGGGGCAGAGCCTTTCTTAAATAAGACATAAAATCTTCTCCCCAAGTTGCCAGAAGAAAAGTTGGTATCTGGAAGACACAGCCACTGGAGAATACACACTGAAATATTTATCCACAAAGAGGTGAATGACATGATGGAAAATCCTAAAAAGCATCAGGAAATAATGAACAGTGCTTTCCCCAAAGGCATAGCTGGAAGTTGTAACAGGATTTCCTCTCTCTCTCTTCTTTCCAACTTTATCAAATGTCCTGTCCTCATCTCACTTGAAGGGTGAGTGACAGCTGAGGGAGGATTCTCTGCAGGAACACTCATCTGATCAGCTTGTGCACCTCAGTAAAAATGTCACCAACCTAACTACATTTGCTGGAAACCTGAAAAATCCTGTCCTCCAGCAAATCCCCCTCTTCTTCTGCTTGTATTGTTTTCATTCCCAACTCATTCAGTTTTGAATCAGTATAAAGTTTATCCTAATGACTCCTCTGGAACACCACCACCAGATCCAGTGTAAACTGCCCCACAAAAAGATACCTTGATAAAAGTCCTTTTCAGGCCACCTTTCACAGCCACAATACAGATGGCTGTATTTTGCCAGCTCAATCTCACTAATTTATTTTTTACTGCCCATCTGAGTTTCTATCCTGCAGCAACAAAAAAAAAAAAAAAAAAATCTAATTCAAGAAGGTTTCTACTATCTGAGCAGGGAATATTTTGGGGCTGCTGATTCATATCATTAGCTGCCATCCTTCAAAAGCACTGCAGAAATCACTGCAAAAATCTCAGAACCAGATGTTTTGACATTCTATGCATTCCAGGCACCCTTATTACTTTTTAAAAATTGATTAATTGAAATAACTCCTCTATTAAAATGTCATTTCAAAAACTTGAGAAGTAAGACTTGATAAGGAAGAGGTTTGGATTTTTCCACTAGACATGTTCTTAAAGATAGACTGATAAAGTTCTGCATATGAAATTAAAAGTACAGATTAAAAAAACCCAACAGAGTGGGCATGGAATGAATTACACCAGCTCTTAGGTTCAGAATATCACTCCACAATTTCATTTCATTTCACATGTAATTGCAAAGGAGGGGAAGAAGTTTAAAGCCTGAAATGGAATGTGCACCTAGATTTTTTCCTCCCTGTTTTGAAGTCAATGTTAAAGTGTTACAGGAATTTTACTTTTTTTATTATATAACACATTTCAGACTGTGCACTATATCCAACTAAAGTCTGACAGCAAGCTGCAGTAGCATTCCAGTTCTGTAGATCCTGGTGTTTCAAGGAACCAGTAGCAAAATAATGTCTGGGAAGGAAGGCAGGCAAAAATGCAGAAATCCTGCTCCAGTCCAGAAAATAAATAAAAGAAATAGCTCCATAAGGCAAGTGCAATATTTTGGATGACACAGACATGTAAACTGCTGGGGAAAAAAGGGAGTATAAAAATAGGGCAGCACTGCAATGGAAGGTTATTTCTTCAAGGAAGAGGAAGACCTGGGAAAAGAGCCTGCCTTGCCAACAGCCAGTTGTGTCTCAGACACAGCCATTTGTTCACAGACTCTTCTGGGGGAAAGTTCAGGTGCAGCTTTGCTGTCATGAAGAGCACACACCTGTACAAGCATCTTTATTCACCAGCCTAGAACCATCTGAACTGCAGCATACCTCAAAAACCACAGGATGGATAAATATTTAATCTATAACATAAAAATACTTTTTATTCTTTTATGTGTTTCTCAAAAGCATTTTGAAAATGATTGCTGAATTCCAACCTGTTACTGCTCAGTTTCTTTTCAAAATGAGCTCCTCCAGCCCTGGCATTACTGCACTTTTCCCTTCACCTCCAGGAATGCAGGTGTTGGTGTCTTCCTTTAAATTTCTTCTCCCACAGACAAGCTTTGGAAGCCAAGGTCCTGCTGAGCAGTTACCAGGAATGAGGGATCCATGGGGAACTTTTCAAACTGCCATGATCTCAGTACTCACTTTTCGTTCCTGTTGCTGTCCCCCAGTCAGAGTGGGTTAGGTCCAAATCCCAAGTGTGACATCAGTGTGAGAGACTGGGATTTGGGGTTGTTCTCTATGCACTCACACATACAGCTTGTTCCAAGGGAGAAGGAGATTCCAGAAAGCCGCAGGGGGAGGAGCTAACTTTGCACAAAACTCTCCAGCTTTGCTAGTGGAGGTTATCCATCAGTGAGCAAAGCCCATCTGCAAGAAGATCATTCACCCCTTGCCTACATTTTCTACCTTTCCATAAGTGGACAAACAAGGTTCTAGTGGATTATGGTTAAAAAACTCAGGTGCTACCTCTGTGTGCAACATAACCAGCAGCACCTCAAGGCTGAGCCTGAAATGCCAAAATAAGAACCCTCCCAGACAGAATTAACCTCTCTTCCTATCAATCATCCTCTGGGCAAGATCTTCTAATAACTGAAGGAATCACAACACTCAAATCTAATGTGGTAACAAAAGAAATTTTATAGAAATCTGAAAAAAATAATGAACTTGGGGGGTCTGTAAAAGAAATGATAGTATTGTTCCTACTAAACATAGGATTTCCACTGGTGGCAAAGCAGATCTCTTTGGAACTTTGGCTGATGCTTAATAACTCCATAGATCAATGTAGGGTTTAATTGATGGAACAGATGGAAGACACAGACTCTGCAGCATTAAACAGTTCTATTTAATGCATTGGAATAACTTGGGTTTAAAATGTTCCCATAATTGTCTGGGCACTTGAACAGTGGCACAAATCCTGTCGGATATTCCTGCTCATACCGATTTACAAGTTTATAACAAGTTTGTAAACTTGATGAGATCTGATTTTTGTAGTGGGGAAAAATTTATGAATGAAGCAAAAAGAAGAAAAGTCTTAAAGAGAGCTACTCTTGGTAGGCCAGAGAGCTAACAAAGGCCAGGGCAATTCAGCTGTGAGCTCAGCAAGGATCTGTTGAAGTCCTCCCTGCTCACCAAACAATCAGAGTACAAATTTAGAGCATTTGATGAAAATCACTGATTTGCACAGGGTTGTCTCACTTAAGAACAACACTGAGCAACACAGCCAGATCTTCACAGTTAAGCATAAGCATACCTTAAAATTACATTTTTCCTTTGGGTTTCTGTCTATCTTTAACATTAATTACAGGTGATTATTTATATACAAGAGGATGGCGAATTTGTTGAGAATCCAAGATTTTTCTTCAAGCCTGATTGACCCCGAGGTTTTCTTGAAAAATTACACTTTCCAGCAGCCCACAATAAATGGTAATTTGATAATAATCTCTCTTATTTATATCAGTGTAGATAGACAAAGTTGGACCAGGCCTTATCAGTCTTTCTTTGAAGCAAGACCAGTAAGTCATACAAAGTGGCTGGGGCAGGCATGAGGGTGGCAGGGGGATGTTGCATGTTGAAAAATAATATGAACCTACTCTAATTTGCTATTATTCTGCTTTCAAGATACAAAAGGCAAAAAGGCAATGCACTTACTACAATTTACTTTCCATTACATTACTGTGAATTACAACATTTGCTATGGAAAATAAAATAAAATAAACTAAGGACTGGGAAATTCACTCAGGCTGGATTGTATCTTCTGGACAAAGCTAAAAACATGCAAGTTGTCCAGTGCCCAGAGTGGCCTCAGAGAGTCTCAAATGACTGAAAAAACACCCACCCACCTCCACCAGCTCCTCTTATAGTCACTGCATTTGTGTGATCCCTGTTCCCCAAAAGCCCTGGCAAGGACTGGCTTCTCCCTGTGCTGTTAACTGCTTTCCTGTGGGATAAATCAACACCACCTGCAGCTCCTGGTACAATCCTGCAGGATGGTCCCTACAGTCTATGCTATCCCATAATGACATCACATCAGCCCCAGTCCACCCTCATCTCTTTAAACATCTGTCTTATAAACAGCACAAATAGGTTGACATAAAATGCTCTAAAAGGGCAGCCTTAAAAGACTCCAGTCCTCCCTGACCATATTTTAGAGGCACTGGATGCCTGAGAGGCACAGGGCTCACACTGATTTCCAGTACAGTGAGATGCCTGGGAACTTCCAAATCCCATTCAGCATCTTATGCACCTCCAGGAATCTGCCTGGTGCCCTTTAAGACAAACCCTCAATATGGCCTTTCTCCCCAATGCTGATTAGTACTGCACAATTACAGGGCAACTGTCGAGTTATCCTTTGCCTTTAGACATTCCCACATGGAAAGGGGTGGCTGTACCCAGACAGCTCCTCCCTCACACTCCAGCACAAGGTGACTCCTACCCAGTAAATCCAGTCTGGCTTTGTACAGAACTGAGAGGATCTACCAAACCACTCATCCAAAAATACAGCTGTGGTTAACTATGGGTAAATGACCCAGGAACCAATAATTCAGAGCAAGGAATAAATGGGATAAACCCCTCTGCAAAGGTGCTCTACAACCCTTGGACACACACCTCAGATATCTCGTTATGCCTCTCTTGCTCTGTCAGGTTTTTTTGTTTTATTTTCAACAAGCAAACAGCCACCCCCACTCTGCCCTAATGGCACTGGTAATTCCCAACCAAAGGGACACCCCCACCCAGGTTAGCGTTCATCTGCCCTTGATTGTGCAGGTAAAGTTGTTTTATGGGTTGTCAATAGAGATACAGGCAGAACCTGTCCCTGCACAGCTTCCAACAGAACACAGCCCCAGTGTAAATTGCAGCATTTCCATTCTCTATGAAATTCAATGGGCTTTTCATTTTCAGCATAAACCTAAACTAGTTCAAGTCAGTGTGTGGAGGCGCCTCTGCCACGAAGCAGCAGTTTGCATTAAAATTACATTATATTGTTTTGACATGTCTGAAGCAAAGGTTAAAATCATCTTTTTGCTGGACATTGTTTCTGTAATATTGCCCCGCTGCAGAGCTGCAATACGAACATGCCCAGAAAGATGTGAAATATTTCTGATACAAATTTTATTTTTATGTGAAACTATTCAAATGCTGCTGTACAACATGAACTACCTGAACCAAATCAAATCCTCAGGTCAATTCCTTCTTCCGAGTGCTCCTTAGATAACAAAGTCTTGTTCTGCGAATCTGTTCAATATATTAAAGTTGATTCACTCGGACAGTGTGTAAGATATAATACATTAATCTGGGCCATTTCAATTTCTGAGGCTGGGACTATAAAACTGGTGTGCTGCATATCTAATTTTTTTTGAATACCTGATTTATGCATCCCTCTGATGCACAGTGTCGATGGTATGGCGGATGCGGCTGCTGCATTAACAACGGGCTGCATCAGCACTCAAATCTTATCTTGTTAAATCAGACAAATGTAGCTCAATGAAAAGGAAGGAATAAATGCCTGGGATGCTTGAAAGGAGTGAATTTTAATCCTGTTTGTTAGGGGACTTTCATGGTGGGGGCTGAGTGACTGAGGCAGCAATGTCCACCAAGAGCTTATGGGACTATGAATTATTACATGCTCACACATACAACTACACAGGCAGGGTATACAAAGGCACAGTTTTTCATTTTATTCCTACACAGACAGGTAAACATCCCCACACTGACATCCATCCAGATACAAACACACACCTCTACCAAACTGCAGAAATAAATGCCTTTTAGGAAAAGCAGGTCCATATTTACAAAGTGTAAATTTCCATCTCTCTCGGATTCAAGAACAACCATAATTGCTTCTTTGTATATAATTTATCATTTTATGCAGGGAAACAAAAGTTCTCACATGGCCCAAGTATCCAGGAATAGATTAGATTTTCAGAGTAATTATATATGTTTATATGATTTGGTGGCTGGATGGAGTACTGCCGGCGCTCTATACACAGTCAATATTAATTCTCAAGGAAAGAAAATGTTCCTGTGTTTGCACAATCAACGAGACCTTTAGAAATAAGCTTTCTGCCAGCCAAGGAAAAGTTTCAATGGCACAGACTCCGCAGCCTCAGCCGAGGTATTTACAATAAATGGAAGGTATTGTCAGAATTAATTCTTAGGGAAGACCCTGAATTACTCAGTGTAATTTGAATTCCCTTCTCTAGTAAACTCTCCTATTTCATCCTCAAACCACAACTTGGTAAAGAACCTTAGTTTGTCTATAAAAATATATTTGGGAACAGACAAGGATCACAAAGCTCTTCCACAAGGCTACAAGCAAGGCAGCCTCAGCAGCATAAAGCCCCAGCCCATTCAAAGCCAAGTTATAGCTGGCATTTTTTAATTGGCTCAAAGGTGAAATTTCATGCCCAGTAAAACACTGGAAATGTATTATTTGAGCAGGCATCAGTTCAGTACTTATTACTTTTCTCTCTCCACAAAGACTAATTATAACAGGAAAAAAGTCACAAGATCCCACTTCTGCAGCCTCTTCCTGTGTCCAAAGCTACAGGGTCAGTTCTCCATCTGTGACATCATTCCTGCTTTTTGTGATGTCACAAACAGTGTTTGCAATGATGCAGTATTAACTAGGAGGAAGGCTAAAAAGAGCCTGTTGTGCTCAAATACCCTATGTAACAACTCTCCCATCTGCAAAAGACTGGGACCAAACCCTTGAAAAGAAATCTGAATGCTGTGTTTCATTTCCCTTTCGACTGAACGCAAAGGCTCATCTTTAAATTCATGAAATATAAACATTTTAGAGTTGCTATCTTGAGTTAACTTAACCCAGCCTTAAAAAACCCAGTAGTAAAGAGAAGTGGTGATGGAGGCCCAGACATGACAGAAACAATTCATTACAGACCTTTTTGATCTGATTGTCCAGGAGAGGTTGGGTACGCAGCCCAAAAATGTGCAGTGCAATGGAAGAGAATACAAATAAAGGCCACATTCTCACTTTTCCTAAAAGTTCCAATGGCTTTCCTCTATCCCATGCATATTAACAAGTGTGCAGATCAATTCAAAGCCTTATTTCTCTTCTGAGAACAAAGGGGGAAAAGCACATTTATACCAACAATTCCAAATCTAAGTAAGAACTAAGAACCAAGGGTTATGACTGCTTTGGAGAACTGTGCAGCCAGGAGGGAAGGTTCCACCTCCTCACCAGCCCAGTGAGCACTGGAAAGCCAGGAGAGTTCTTCCAGGGGGAGACAGGGAACACTCTTTGTGTGTTTTAGGGAATTTACACTCAGCATTGTGCCACAGAGCAACGGCATTCCAGGGAGGACATGCCTGAAGTCTTGGTGGCTGCCAGCCCAAACCACTCCTGCCCTCACTGAGAGCCCTGCTCAGGAGAAACAGCAGAGACACAAAAATAAAATGGTCAAACCTTAGGGAAAATACAGATAAAATGAGCAAATCAAGATAATTGTGCTAATTATCATAATGAAGAGAAGATTTTGTGTTTGCATGAAGGCTCCCCCCTCCCCCGTCACGTGTGCGGTGCTGCGGCCGCATCCAGGATAAATGAGTTCCAGGCCTGGCTGGATGCTCGGATTTCTGTCAAAGTGGCTCCATTACATGTGTGTCCCCCAGGGTCAGACTGCATTAGCAGACTCCTTTATTCCATACATGATGAACTAAGGATTTGGCAGAGTGTGTTCCAAAAATCCATTTGCGATGGGCATTTGCAGTGTCGGCAGCAACTTTAAAGCAGGCTGGGGGGTTCCACTTTTCTTTCCTTTTTTTTTTTTCCCTTTTTTGTTATGTTTCCATTGGTAGAAAAATAAACCCCAAAATGTCTTTGAGGTCATGGAACAGTGACCCCATTGGCTGGGCTAATTTGATTGTGCCAGAACAATAGCACTGTACTCCTCTGCCAGCCAAGTGCATGCTAATTATGCGATTTGCCCTTGATAAGACCTTGGTGGGTCATTCAGCAGTTGTGATCTGTCACTGACTTCTAATCATGTATTATCGTCTGGGTGAGTCAGAATGGTAGCCTAAGCTTTCTGTCTTTACAGCAATGTGGCACTCTAATTACCTTATGCCAAGTGGATATGCAGAGACTGAATTAAGTGATCACTGTGATTGCCTTCAAAATCTTCTCTTTATCCTTTGTGTTGCTTCTCTGCAATTTACATTTTAAGATGCCGAGAAGCTTTTGGTGAGACTGAAAATGCCACTCTAAAAAAAAAAAAATAATGATTTTTAATTTTTTTTTTAAAAAGGCATCTCACCAATTCCTAACAGTATTTAAATGCTGCTAAACAATATAGCCCGAAAAGACTCTCTCAGTAAACTTGTTGGAAATTATGAGACATCCTTTACCTTTTAATCTGCAGCCGAAATAGAAACAAAAGGAAAGCAGCCTAATCTCTTCCCAAAGTTTTAACAATGCAGGATTGCTATTTAATATGTAAAAAATTAATTAAAAAGTGTTTTTCCACATTGATTCTGCCTGTGAAATGTACACGTAGATCTAACAAATACTACAGAGCAAATGTAAAGCTGGAAAAGCTTCATTGCTGTGCTCATCATGTTCATTAAAACCAGCAAAGATGGGCTGGTTGACCCTGGAGTCTTACAAATTCAGACACAAATTCCTCACCTATTGGCTCAGGCATTTGGTGGCAATTCAAGAGATCTATGAAAATGCTCCACATTTCACCCAGGACTTTAAAAATCAGGGGTTTTAACTGCACTGTGATCCCCTATTGTTGCATAGCAACTCCCAAAAACTACAAAGCAATCTGTTATGGTAAACCAGTCCCAATAAGATCTGTAGTTGCCCCAAGAATGATCTAATGCCTTTTGCAATGAAAATGTGGTGATACGTCTGGAGGTTAAACAAACAAAGTAATGATTTATAAAATTTGATAAGATGCATTTGTCTGAATCAGCCTTGAAAATATGAACTCTGAAGTGCTACTTGAAAGTTGTCATAAAACAGACAAAAAAACCCTCACAATGTTAAATTTATAGTACCACTAACAGAAAATAAGGATTTTCAAAGCCTTTCTGTATTGTCTGTCAATATTGCAGTATAATTTTTTTTTATAGAAACAAACTGGGGAAAAAAAAAAGTCAATAAAAACCATAAAGCACAATTGAGAAAAAATTGCAAGCCTTATTTTCCTCGAATCACATGATGCCCAAGCAGCATTATTTGCTGAAACCTTGGTTTGTTTGGGGGTGGGGGGGAAGGAGAGAGAGAGAAAAAGAGAGGCAGAGTGCCTAGAAATAAGATGCAGTCCCTGGGTGGCAAAACAAAAGAGCCCAAGAAAAAGAAAAAAAAAAAAAAAAAAGCTGTAGAAAGTTGACACAGTCAAGAATAATGGCTAAATCTATCAAGTTTGATCAGGTCTGCTATAATGAAGTGGAGCTTCATATTCCAAGCAGGGACAATGAAGACAGAAGTCAGGCTCTAGAAATGTGCTGCTCACTTTGTGCTTGGAATATGCAGCAGCCAGCAGGGAGCCACAAGATAATTACACAGTATTTGTGTGGTTCCAGGGAGCTTCCTGTGCAGGTTGAATGCCCGCGCTATATTAAAAGGCAGCACAGTGAAATGTTTTTAATGAATATTTTTGTCAGGGAAAGAAAAGGCATTTGAATGATTTTTGTGTATGCAGGGAAGGAGAGGTGGAACATCACTGTCAAAATAGAGGTACCTTTGTTTATATTTACTCCATTATTCACAGTTTCAAGAGCCTGATGTCCCTTCAATAATACAAATCACAATGCCAGCTTAATGTTATTTAGGGCTAATCGCACTCCCGGTCCTAACTAATGTTTGCTGCTAGTGTGTTCCACTGAATTCCTGCCTCAACTGCCTTGAAACTACTTTTATTTTTATTTCCAGTAGGAGCTGAAATGTTTAGACACATTTAATCAGAAAACTCAAAGAAGTAACACAGATGTTGATACTTACTATTCAGTAGCCCTTGGCAGTGATAGATTTAAACCACGAGAATACATTATTCCAGCACTCTGTAATTCTCACCTAACAGATGTGAGTAATCCACTGAATTAAAACCCCCAGACATGAGACTTAGAAATGCTCATCCTGCAGCACAAGCCATTGCATTGATCACAACCTGGACTTGGGCAAAAAAAGTTCCTTTCAAAGGCCTTTTGGTGGCCCAGATTTCAATATTCTCTACACCTAATCCAGCCCCTGTTCTGCTCACAACTGAATCCCTTCTGCTGTGCACAGCCCAAGACAATTTGCTGTTCTGTGCTGCTCAGCATCCTCGTGCAGGGTTAAATCAGGCACTTTGGATTCCACAGCATCACCCTCCACAAGAAATACAGGAACAAACACCCACTTCCTGCTCCAGGCAAGGGCTGCAATCCATGAGGAGGTTTTATATTATTATTATTTTTACAGTAAAAATTAATTTTAAAACAAGTACCATGGTCAGTTCTATAATTAAACTGTGTTTCAATAAACTCCCTGGCTGAGAAAGGAGGGCCAGGAACCCTCATGTCCTGCCACCCTGGATCAGTACCTCTACCTGCACTGCCCCATCTCCTTCCCACCCAAAATGTGTGCCTGCATTGAGGGGATTTACCACCAAATCCCAAACAAGAAAGCCAATAGGTTCTGTTTCTAAGGGTTTTCCTAGAAAACCAAGTAAAATACATATAATTTCTAGGCAATTTGGAAACAAGGAATGCAATTAAAAGGTGTCACTCCTTTGGTGATGGTGCTTCAGGTAACCCACAGTAGCAGGAGACAGTTTCTCTTCACATCATCAAAAATACAGGCAACTTCCACCCTTCCACATTTTTAACTCTGTGCTGACAAAAAATGGTGACTATTTGTGATAATAGTCCTGGGAAAAGCACAATGAAATAGGGCAATGCTTCACCTGAGCTCTCTTATTGAAGAGAACGACCTCAAGGATCGAGATCATGCAGCCAGAGGTGTTTGGTTTTATTTCTTTCTGAAGGACATTAGTAAATTATTGAATAATTCTGATATTGTCACTGATTTTACAGTTTTAAGTCTCTATGAAGGAAGGTTGTTATAGAATAGCTATGGCCACTAATTAATCCCCAATGTAGCTCCAGTGAGTTCCTGTTTGCTACTGGATTTAAGTGCATCTAGAACTTGAAATTTAGAAAACAAACAAACAAAATCCCCTTAAACTCCAAGCTGTGCAAGTTATTCCTCAGAAATTTTTATTTTTAATTCAAATATTTGCTTCTTGTATTTTTTTTAATTTTTGAGAGCTCTAAATTAAACCCCCTTGAATCCCTGAGCACTTCAGCAGCGTCACTTCACCTTTGCTACCTGCAGGGACTGATTCTGCCCTTTTGAAAAGGAGATTCACCAAAGGCAGGAAGAAATCCTGATGCAAAAAGGAATAAAAGGGTTTCACATATGTAACACCTCCCTGTTTTTTGTTTGCATTCCTATTTTAGCAACGCTCTGGTAGGATTTCTGCCATGATCAAAGGCCTACACTGCAAATACCTCTTTCAGAATGATCAGTGCTATATTTTTGCCAAGGAACTGAATGCGATTTCTGCTCCATTCTTTGTCTACAGCAGCTCTAATTTAAAAGGAAATCTTTCAATTACCAGATGAAGAGGTAAACAGCTGTCACATTTGGAGCCTGTGTAAGCATTATAACCTACATTCCATACCCCTGAGCAAAGAAATCCAGAGGAACTTCCTCCACCACAAAGGATGGGAGCTAAGTGAGTTTTCATTTTATTTTTGGCAAGTTGGTAAAAAATTTTTGCAGCTTTAAAGGCTCGAGCCCACCTCTTAAATGGAGGGGAAATAAGAATTACTCCTTTGGACCCCTGGCTGTTGGAGGTTGCCTTTTGTGATTAGACCAAATAGTCACAACTAATCAACCACGACAGGCTGTGCTTGCTCCGTTTCAAATAGCTCACTTTACCAAGTCTGGTTTTGAGTAACTGAAATATCAAAGATTCCACCTCAACACTTAAGAGCTGAGCTCTCCTCCACCCACCACAGCCCTCAGAGCCAATGCTCTGTGTATGCAGCTCGTTTCTGTTTCGCTGTTGTTACAAATAAGCTGAGAGAATAATAACCTCATTGGGTCAGATTCTCGTTCTCGTTCCGCCTGTCCATTTAATTCCATGTAAGCCAGTGCATTACACCAGATTTACAGCACTCTGAGTGACAACAGGATTCACTCAGGCCAAGAGAATCCACTTGGGTTCTCACAAGTTTGAGTCAGAGCAGAATTGTGCCTCTAACGCAGCAAAGAAACCTTAATACCATGCTCACTGTGCACCCTCTTCCCTTGCAGCAGCCATATAACCTGGGTAATGAAGGCACAGATCCTTTTTGCATCTGTATATTAAACAGTTATTTTGCCAGTATTTATATGCCCATATCCCTGGGTACAAACACAGCCAGGAATATCAACCATAGCAGTTGCATGAGATGAGCTTTGTATCAAAGGAAAAAAGGCCCCTCTCCATCTCGGATGCTTTATTTTATTCAACCAGCTCTTTTTCACATTGTTATATCCAGTGAATGTAGCACGGTTGGATTCAGAAGAGAACCTTAAGCGTTATCATAGTGCTTAGAAGCAATGGCTTCACACTGTATAATCTATCAAAGGTGTCAGATTTACAAAATGCAGATTTTCTGTCAAATTTGGGCACTATAAGCACTGTATCTTTTCACTAAGGTGCTGACTGCTGTTTTAATGAGGCCCTTTGGTGGCTGTAAAAAACTGAAAGGAGAGGATTATAGGGGTTACCCTAGGTATTGTCTATTTGTCTTACAAATTTCACACTAACTACCAATTACATCGCCATAAACCTTTTGGCTACTTCAAGCTATATGCCATATAATACATAAAAAATACGCTGTGTTAACCTCTCCCATATTATACGAGTAACTACAGCCACTGATGCAAGTAACATATCTAATGAAGCCAATAATGAGCCTCTTTAAAAGTAGTCTTGTTATAGGAATAATATTAGAGCAGTTCAGTTAAAGGCTAAGGTCCATTATGGCATGCTTCCTATGTTCTCCAGTCCCAGGGCTGAAAAGATGCTGACATGCTAATTCAGGCTCAAGAAGGGCATTAATCTCACAACCTTCTACTTGTCATGCTTAATGGGACATCCTTCCTAGGTGAAATGAACCTGATGTATTCAGGTAAACATAATTTAATAAGGGGGAAGAAAAAAAAAAAAAAAAGGAATAGCCAGGGTCCAACATAATGGGAAGGGAATATTTACAATTTATTTATGTTTATATCTCAGTGGAGAGGATTGTTAACATTCAACTGAGAATTAAGTGGTGTAAGAAAAGGGCAAATAATGCAGGATTTGTTTAAAACCCAACTGCTGAAATACTTATGCTTTTAAAGGAACACGTTAATTTGGAGGAGGAGGAAGGGATGCTCTAACATGGGGCTTGGAGCACTTGAGTGTAAAATAGAGATCTGGAGCTATGGAGTCTGATATTTAAAAGCCAGGCATGAATGTCAGTGCATAGCTGTAGATCCTCTTTGGGCTGTCATCAATCATAAGTCTAATAAGCTACCTAAAATTATGTCACAAGGTACAGAACAGTACCAATGGCAGCAGCTAAAGCAGTGCATGCCCCACTTGCAGCCCAGCTGGGAAATGCAGGGCCCACCTCCCAAACTCTCCAAAGCACAAGGAAAACAGATCTGGACACAGCATGCATGGGCCTGGTGGTCCATGATGCTGAATTTACAGATTATAATTGTGGCTATTCCTTGGATTAGCAGGACATCAAAGTACAAAAGAATATTGTCAGCTACACAGGAAAGATTTATTCATTAATAGCAGCCAAGTACCTAAGAAAGCCAAAGCATTGGGTATGAGGCTGCAAGATGCACTTGCTAGGTTGTACCCCTAGGAGAGAGTCTTAATTTCCCTAGAATTTGCTCTTCACTGCCCCCAAAGTCTAAAGGTTCCTCTACATATTCTGTGCTGTGTGAGGAAGCAGGATGGAATCATCAAACACTCAAAGGGAATAAAACTATTATAGACACTCCTTGGTGACTGGAGAAAGCACAACCCCCCCTCCACTGCAGAGCAGGGCTGTCGTTCCCAACCTCTGGGGCTTCTTTAACAAACTACAGCTTCATTCCTTTCATTCCTGTACAGCCCAGACATCACTGTAGCACCAAAAGCTCAAGGGAGAAACTCTGCAGCTTCTTGGGCTGTTGTCAGGTTTTAACTGTAGCTGCTGCCTAACTGAGCAGGGAGTGTGTCACATCACCAAGGTAATGGTGATGAGAAAGCAGAGAAAATTAGGTAAACATCCCAGTGCTGTGATTGTGGAACTGCTGTGTTACAGTTGTGTCCTGTTCCAGAAAGGGAACCAAAGGCACCTTTCTCCCAACAGCACCTCCTTCTGCTGGCCAGGCAGAGCCCAAACTGCCCTGGTTTCACAGCACTGAGAAGAAACACAAACTTTTGAGCAGCAAAACCCCCAGATATGGAGAGAGCACCATTCACTGGAGCCCATGCAGGCTCACACACACAGGCATTAATCTTGTTAAGCCTCCAAACACACACTCCAAATAGGCCTTCACTGCCTCACTGGCTCCCAATGCACCTTTTGACCATAAACATCTGGGTATTTTATCTAGGCTGGTTTTTGCAAGCAGTTTCCTCTAAAGCCACTAATGCAGGCTGTTGCAATGGGGCTCCTTGGAGCCCATTAGGTGCTGGCCATGCTGAGCCAGGGTGGGGGGCTGTGCAGATGAACTGCTCCCCAGGGAGCCACTGCAAGGCACAAACCTTCCTGGAGCTCTCAGGTGCACAGAGTACACTTGCCACTAAATTATGTCACAGGGAGAGGCCTATTACCTGGGAAGGCTGATCCTGCTCCAAAGGCCAATGCAAAGGGACCATAACCCTCTTTGGAGGAGATGATGTGTCCAGAGGAAACAGCCTCAGGAATCCCAGGCAGCTAAAGGCCACAGTGGTAACAGGCCCTTGTGCCAAGTAGGAGCCAGGTTTGATGTGCAGCTTCCCATCCACACAACCCCAAGTCTGCCAAGGCACAGCCCAAAGAAATCAGCAGCTCAGAACTTCCACTAGTACATATCCATTTGTTCCCAGCACCAGCTTGTGAGAGATTTGAAAGTGGGGGCCAGTGAGATTGCCCCAAGAGCACTGGCAGGGTTTGCTGATCCCACACAAAACCTCCCCCTTAATGTTAAGGAAAACACTCAACAGTATTCCCAAATTCTCGTTCCAACAGATACTTTCCCAGCCTCATTCTTGAAGCTCTCTGGGTGTCAGGCAGTTCTCCCCTCACTTCTTATGATTTTTTTTCTCCCCATCCAAATGGGAACCATGTTCTGCTCTGTATAAAATCAGCTCTGCAGAGCTGGATAAAATATGTCACCTTAGGCACCTGAATTAATAGTTTGGTTATGTACTCTGTTAAGTCTTTACTATAGATCAGCATAACTGTGCCAGACAGACAATTCTTTAGAGCTAACATTTTAAAAAGGTGCCAAAGCCAAGGGCCCTTTGAGATCCCACTGAATTACCCAGGTTAAAAAAAAAAAAAAAAAGAAAAAGGAAAAAGCACAAATCCAACCAAAACCAGACTTCTTTTTTTTCCTCCTGCAGCTTTCTTCAGTACCACTGGAAATATAATATAGTGAAAAACATTGGCAAGAATAAGCAGCTCCGTGGAGTTGCTAAAGCTGCAATTAATGTTAATGAAGCTAAGCCTTATACAGAAAGGAGCCCTGGTATAAAGTGAATAAGTAAGAAAAATGATCAGGCATTGTGCTCTCCCCATACAGTCCATCAGGGCATTGCCTCTGCGAAGCCATCTTGATTTGAAACCACGAAATAAACCAAAATAAATCTGCAAGCAGGTGTTCCTCGGTGGAAGTTGTAACGCAAACAGCCTCATTTTAGCTTCTGTGGAGAGAGTGAAGTGAATTTACTGCTCAGCGATGCAGCGAGCGCGGGGAGGACACGAGCAGCAGGAGCTTCCAGCAGGATGGCTGCTATTAAGGCAGGAAGACTTCCCGCGGCTGTTAAGGAAGTAGTGGAAGGCAGGTGATGGAAGTGGGGGCTTGCCAGGCAGCCACGGGCCCACTGTACATGTTAAGTTGTTGTTTTCTGCTCAGCTAAGCAGCAGAGAATTGATATGTTCGCAATGAAGTGCAATGACAATTAAATTGTAACTGACCTACATGTTACCATCATTACGCTTTCTCTTTTTTACTGCTTTCCCTCTTATTTAATCACACAGTATGGGGTTTTTATTAGGCTGTAATGTTAAAATCTTCATCCATTTAGCCATAAATGTTTGACTGGTTATCTATCAGACTTCCCTGCACTATACAAACAAAACCATTTTGCTGAATCATTGTTGACTTGTTTGTGGCCTAATTTAATGAGTGTAATAACTTACATGACTACCCAGTTAACATTTAGGAGCCCAGAAAAGACCTGCTAGCATGCAGCAAGCTACTGTATATGTTTTCTATTCCCATCACTCCTCTTTGCAGTAAATTTTATACAATAATATGCACTTCTTGCAAGGCTGTCTTTACTTTTACTCAGCCCAGGTTGCATGTTCCTTAGCCAGACTGCAATGCTGAAAATCAAGGGCCTCAAATTTTCAGCTTTCTAAGAATCAGGTAACCTCTTACAAAGACACCGAAATATCAAGCACAAGAAGCCTCAGCATATGTCCACTGCACTGTGCCCATGCAGGAAGCCACCTCACTGAGGAGAAAAACAAAACCAGTTCCTAGCACCGACACAGAAAAAGGTTTTGAAGTTCAGAAACTACAGAAAACTAAACCTTATTTCAATGAGGTGAAAGAAATGTGGCTGATTTATAACATTCAGGGGCCAGTCCTAGGTGATTGGGCCTGGGCCTGCCTGAGGAAGGAGGAGAGGATCACAGCAGCAGTGTTCACCTGTGGGATCATTTTTTACTCCATTATCCTGAAAATAAACCCCAAACCTTGTCACTACCTGCGCTTTCAGATTCATCTGCCATTGGAGAGCCCTGCAGATCAATTAAGTAACAAACAAGAGCCTCCATATTCATACACTCATTTACCACACACTTGGCAAGAGAGAGGTGTTTTGCTGCTTGTAAGGCCATAACTCAAACACCAATACATAGAGGGTGACAATTTGTGAAGTGCAAATGCTGAAATTTTCCATTTTCCACACAAAAATATCATTTCAGCTTGACAAAGGGATGGCACCAATTATATTTTATTGCAGACATCCTTTGTTAATGGCAATGAATCAAGCTGTCCCAGGGAATTGCAGGCTCTGCTGTAAAAGTGACCCTGTCCCAGGTAAATCCCAAAGCATGGAAGAGCCTCAGTTGTCCCTCAGACACATTCCAACAACCCTCTTTTATCCACAGGAGAAATGAACCCCAAAAAGCATCAAAACAGACACCAGGGTGACTTGGAGCCCCTTGGAGTCTGTATGAAAGGACTGAGCACCAAGATTTTCAACTTAGGAGAAACAATCAGGTATGGATCTGCCATTTGATAAATATTTTACCTAGATTTCTGTATGTTTCTTGAATGCCATGAACTTACAGTAAAATTTCTTTAAAAAAAATAACACCCAATATTTGATTATTTATATTTTGGTCACTGTTTTGTCATAAACTGATAGGCTTTGGGGTTTTTGTCCTTTCAGTCTGCAACATAAAATGCGCATTCTCTTTATCAATAGCATAATACTGACCTAGAAAAGTCACAAATTATTTAATTTAGGAAAGGTTTTTGGAAAGATACCTGAATTCAGTACACAGCTCTATTTGGTTTTAAAAACCCTTTAAAGACCTCAGTAAGAGCAAAATGGGTAAATTGTCAAAGAGGGGTGGATTTCAAAGCCTTTGCAGGGCCACAATTATGAGTTTTATTTTGAATGGATAACAGCACACACCATGTGGCCTGGCAAATCACACTGAAGATTTCTATTATTAAATCCTGCAACCTTAAATATTTGATGTTTTTTCGTTAGTGGTTCTGACTCTCCTTCTATTCCATTTGTAGGATTGAAGAATGGGGCTGGTTGTTAAAAATCTGATGGAACAAGCCTCTGACTCACAACTTCCCTGCTTTTCCTTCCCTCTTTTTCACTTTCTTATGGCACAGAAAGTACAACCTGGAGAACTTTCAGGCTATAGCTCAGACAACAAAAACCAGAATTTTCCAAGCACAGGACTCAGCCCTGTGGAATCCAGCAGGAAGTGAAGTTAATATTCATAATTGAGTATTTCTGCAACTTCCTAAACAGAGAATCTGCAAAATCCCTACCAAAAATATAATCCCATGTTATTTTCTCAAACTTCAGTTGCTGCTGTTTGTGCCATGTGGAAAACTGAGGCAGATGAACTGGGAGTCACAACAAAACCTGGGGAAAAATCTAAATGCTTTTTTTGCTGGATGAATTTACAAAAGCTGGATAAAGTTAATCCTTGGATTTTGTAAAAGGAAAACTGCCTTCCAAACCCCCACAGTGCCGAGATAGGAGCTGAACTTCACAAGGGCACAGGTCCCTCCCTCACTGCCAACTGCTCTGTGCTGTGCAGAGCCAGGTGATGCTTGCCTTAAAACCTGCCTCTAGGTCAGGATCACTTCATGATGATCAGGATATTCTCTGATTTTAAATCCAGGAGCACCCCTTTGCCAGCCATCAGTCCCAGGACATTCTGTCCCAGCCATTGTCCCACCAGCTCCTCTGTTGACACTATTACCCTCCTGGCTCTACCAACACCTCTGGGAAGCAGATTTATTCTGGCCCTATGCTGTAAACAACCTAAGCTGCCTCAAAATATTTTTCCTGTTTTTGGGACAAGGCAGGTGGGGAATGGACTCTGAAATTCTCTTGTTGACACAGCCAAAGGGTCATGTCAAATATATCTATATGTCTGAATAAATGCACACAATTCCCACCCTTCCCCCCTTCCACCCCAACTCTACAAATTTACTTTAATTATTTAATCAGTTTGGTTGAAATTCAAAGTTGTAAGTTGTTAGTTGCTACTTAACATTCCTTATAAATTGCATTTATTAGTTGCAGGAAGGAGACTTGCCATTGTTACAGTAATTTAAATTGTTACCACATGCCTACAGACTCCTGCTGACTGCTGGGTTTGGGGCAAAATCAGCTCCTTAAAGATCTTTAAAAGACATCAGAGATAAGCTAACCAAACTTTTGTCCAGGAAGTTACAATTTATCAAAAATGTAATGCACCATGGATGAAATATTCATTGTAAGCAGCACATAACGTGGTCCATGAAATGACATCTTAGCATCTCTCACTCTGGTCATATGGAAGTTTGCTGACAGGGCAGGGTGATGCTCCATTGATATTTAACAGTCCCAGCTCCAATGTCCTTTGTGAGACTGCAACTTTATCCACTCCAGTCCATTCTTTCCTCAGCACTAAATCAGTCAGCTTTGACACACAACACTGTTCCAGTCCCTTTGCTCATTTTTAATGCTGGAGATGTTTTAACTTCCCAATATTATTAACTTGGAAAGCAACTGAGGAAATAATCTCCTCCCTTCCCAATTCTCCCTGGACTTCTTGAATACAGGCACACCCTCATGATAAACCCTGGCCTCCTTCTCCCAGACCAAAGGAAAAGGATGGTCTCTACTGGAGGTCACTGGAGACTTTTTACAGCTGAAGACTCTTTAACCTTCATGCAGCACAGACAAGAATACATCAGCACCTCCTATAGGAAAATTCGGATGAACACCACACATAAAATAACAAAATAAAATAATAGATTCATCTTCCTGCAGCTAAAGATAAATATTAAATAATCCTATCTGCTTCTGGCTGAAAATTAATTTCTTCTAAGGCAAATAGTGTAATACATATGTGTGTTTCAATTCCCATTTGGCAAAAAGCCTATTTTCAGTCTGCAGTACATAGACTTTTGGAATACCAGAACTGCATTCATCACAGACACACTTAAACAAATAAAATCTTCCTTCGGGTACCAATTTGCTGTGGTCTAGTAAAATATATATATATATATTTTTTTTTTTTTTCCAAACCATCCGTATTTCCACTCAATCCAGATAGCCAGATTAGAAACAAAGCTCTTTGTTGAATATTTAATTAGTCCAGCAAACCCTTCCAGGAGGGTTATCCCCAGCATCCAAACTCCTCTGCCAAGCAGGACCACAGACACTGCCCACTTGAGCCACACAGACAAATGGCTGTATTTTGGGATTGAGCCATCCCTGCAGAGCTCCTGATGAACTCATTGCCCAGGAAGGACAGCAGAGCAAACACCAGTCTGAGCACTCTGTGTCCCTGCCTTGGCTCAGACAGGAACATCTCCATCCCCCCGTGCCTCTGTCACTCCTGCACTGCCGGGACACCGCTCCACAAGCAGGGACTCACTGTGCACTAATCAGGCTCAGCTCCTGTGTGCTGTGTAGGACTCACCAGGTGAAATGTTGTGACAGAAAACCTGACATGCCATAACATTGTGCAGTCTTATCAGCTTCCTGGGAATACACATTATTCTCTCTCTTTCCCACCAAAATCCTCTTCTCCTGTTTCGGACCAGCATCCAGCTGTCTCTGGCACCACCCTCCCTTATTGTTAAAAACCTTCCCTCCCCATGCTTGGAGCCCTGAGGAACATGAGTTGCTCACTGGCCAAGGTTGCAGAGCCTAGATATTTTTCCAGTCCCCATCACTGCCCGTACAAGCACATGAATTTACAGATTTGCCGGCCTGTTCTTCACTGAGACCCTTCTACAGTCCAGCCTGGGCTCTGAAAAAGTTTGTAGCACCCAATCCTCTCTCTGAAAGCTTTCTGAGATCTCTTGATCTCAGTCTCTTAGCCAGGACCTATTTGGCAGTACCCAAAGTAGCTGCTCTGATGCAGGATGCACAGATAAGATATTAGACCCAGCTACCATGGTGATTGATAGTCTAAAAATATCCAACTCAGCTGTACTGACAGATGGGTTAAATATATGACTGCACTATACCTGGATCACAATCTGTTAGCATGAGGATGCTGATAAGGACCAGCAAGTGCAGTTCAGTTGGGGAAGTTGAAAGAAAAATTCACAAAAAAGTATCTATAAACCTAATGTTGTGAAACTCTAGTGGTCTCATATGCTAAAAAGGCCTCATTTTTGTTTTCTCTCTTTCTGCTCTAGCAACTCTATCTGGTCCCATTCTGCACTCGAAGAGATGACAAATATGCAGATTGCAATGCTAAGGAGAAGGAATCCAGTTCTTAGGAAACACAACATGACAGAGGCATTTGTTGCTGCTGCTGAAATTTGTGTATCTAAGCATTCTGAGAAGTCTAATGTGATCTTGGGCTGCCTGCTGCCTTGGAAACCAGTGGTCAGATACTCTCAGCAGTGGGCATAACCAACTAGAACATTTTGATTAGATGAAATTTCATGGAACTGAAATATTTCACACACTGGCTTCAGTGAATTTCTGTCAAGGACCGAAAAAGAGAGAGTGCTCCTTGAAAATCACAACCCCACATCCTGGTGGTTTGGACACAGCGTTGTTGGAGCTCTAGACTCAAATCCCTGTTGGACCAAGTGATCTGGAATTAAATCAATTGCACTTGAAGCCAACAACAGGCCAGCCAGGCTGCTAACAGAGAAAGTCAAGAGATGTAACTCTCAGATATAAAAGAGAAAGGTATGTGCTTGGGTTTATTTCTATTTCCCATGTTGTTTGTCTCTCTCTCCATTGCAACCCTGAAGCTTTGAGAAGTCAAGTAAAATCTGTCCACTTGCCCAAAGCAAAGTATTTGGATTACAGAAGTTACAGAGCAACAGAGCTAAAAACTACCAAAACATCAGGTAACGAGGGTTCCACTTCCTAATAATCTTGCTTTGGTGAAACAGAAATCCCTCTTCCTCAGATACCACTTAAAGGTTACAAGGCTGAACAGTGTCTTGTTATTGTAGGAATAAGAGAATCAAATTAGCAAAAAAAAAAAAAAGTGTTTGGATCATGAGGTGAGTTTCTATGTATCCCACCTCTGCAGCCCAAGGACTGGAGTTCAGAAAGCAACTTTGCTGCGTGGAGCTGCTGCCAAATATTGCTGAATATTGTTTTCTTCCAGCCAGCAGGCTGGATGTGAGAGCATCCATAGGGTGTGGGCTGTCCCCACAGCCTCCAAACCTCAAGGGCCATTCCCAAGCTGTGAAAGGCATTTAGCTCTTGGCAGCGCTGTGATTAAGGGAAGGGCCCATATGCAAAGTGTCCCCTTCAACCCCCAGAGCTGCCAGTGCAGCTCCCTCATCCCAGGTGGGATCCCAGCAGTAGGTTAGGCTGGAACTGCAGTGGCAAGATGCTGCAAAGTGCCTCTGACTCCCCATTAAACAAATGCTCTTTATTAAAAACGTCTTTTCAATCACTCGCGTTTCTTCGCACCCAGATCTGAGCATTCCTGGGATTTCTCAAGGTCAGCTGTGCACAGGGATGTCCCTCTCTCATATTGCAACCCTCTGAAGTGATGATTTCTACCTCTGTCTTTGGGCTCAGAGCAGAGCTGCCCTCTGCAAGCACCAGGTGGGTCACGCTCCCCAATAACAGCCATTAGGGAGGGATGTGATTTGGATTTCAGCATATTTGTATGGAAATCACCCTCGTGGTGTCATTTCTCTCCTTGTAAATCACTTCAATATCAGGCTCATAAACCCAAGTGATTGTAGAGAACAAATAAATACGGATGCATTGCTGGAAATGTGCAACAAGGAACGCTGCTGGACTGTGGTCAGCATGGGAGAACTTTTCCACCCACTCCTTCCTTTTGGAGCCATCCTGTTTTTACCATTTCAAATTTAATACATTTTCTAATATATTGTACGTTACCTCCCATGTATTTAAACTGTACTTAAAAGCATGCTAAGAACTGGTAATTCTTTAATGGTTGTTCACTTACAAGCGATTGTGGGTCATTACACAATCATTTAAAGGGCATTAATGAGAACCATTTAATGGTTTTAGTAGAATATCATTGTAAGGGACAGGGGAAAAGTTACTGGCTGTAAATTTTTATGACCATTTCTTACAAAACGTATTACTTTAAAGATTTATGTACGTAACAATGAGTACAATAAAAGCCATGCTAAAAATAATTTGAAATCAAAGTAATGCATATAGATAAGGTCCCACTTGCTTCAGTTTTCAATGCAGAAAGATTTTCTCTTCTCTTTTAGAAACCTTTTGACTTGCAGTGCAGCTTCAGCTCTCCTTTATGAAAAGTCAGAGCTGAAAAAAAGTGCTCAACTCTACATTTTAGCAAGGCATAAATTGTCCTTTACGGTCCATATTTTATTTTTACTTTTCACTCCTTGTTTTGCATATAAAGTCAGTATTTTCTCACTTTTTCCTCAGATACAGCACAATAAGCCAGCTTTTAACCAGAATGCAAGAAGAATAAGGAGAATTACTTCCATAGGCATCTTGGACTGTGCATTTCATTGGCTTTTTATAAGTGGAAAATAAAGGAGAACTCTGCACACCAAAATTAAAAGGTTGGCTATTTCCCCACATGGAAATTCTTTATTACTGTACTAGACCAGAGCATACCTTCAAAACTACAGAAACTTATTTTGAAAACCATTCATATGGATGCATTAACCTTATTAAAGTGCTTTAATAACAAAACAGTCATCATATTATGCCTGGTTTTGTCCATTTGTGATTCCCATGGAATATCTAACGAGGAAGAGAATGCCCTTTTCCCCCAGTATTCTTGCATAAGTAGGAGAATATTTCTAATTAACAGGCAGAGTTAGTACAGCACATGAATTGAACTCAACCATATCTCTAGAAATGCTGATATTTTTACTGTTTGCATTAAGTAAGGATTGTATTTCTCTCTGAATCTGACCCAGTACCCATTACCAGTAAGATTAATATTTAAGATAACTTGGTCAAAAGATGGTGAATTATAACTTTTAATTAAAGCATAGGAAATAGTTTCTTTAAAACAAACATGATAATACTTTCAAGATCATTAATTTTTTATGTAATGAACAACAAACCAAACCTGAATATTTTCAAGTGTGACACTGCAGAGCCAAAGAAAGGGAATTTTTCAAAACTTCAAGGCAGCAAACATAAGCAGTGCAGCTCATCTGCAGCTTTTGAAGGTTTGGAAGCACAGCTGTTCTTTCACAGGGAGTGCTGTTGGCCTTACACTCTCCAAAATTGAGTTTAAATTCTAATTGAGATAACACAGATACCAGTGAGTTATGAGGTGATGGTTATTACTGTGTTTTCTTTTACTTTTCACTGATTTTGTGAAATTCGGTCCTGTTTTGAAATGACTGAAGAAATTTAAGAGCTGGACTGATCTGATTCACTTTTGTGTTTGAGATGGTGTACAAAGCAATGATTAATATGGTGTGACATGGTGGCTGTCTCACCTTTAATACAGATTAACATTTGATTGGCATCTCAGGAATCCTTATTGCTGTGAATCCTTGAGCTTAGTCTCCAGAATTCTGTTTAATACAAGAGCAGAATGCAACTGATTTTATTTCAATTGTAAATGCAGGGTCTGTGCAAGCCAGAAGTCCAACTCCTGCAGAATTCCAGGGGGTATTTCCCTGCATGAGGCAGAAGAGGCAGCTCCACATCCCATCCTCAAGCTGTCCCACAATTCTGTCTCCTGAACAAGAAGTGTCACCCACACCCACCTGTGGCACAGCCATGAACCAGGGACTAACCCAGACACTAGGATGAGCTCAAATCCCCTTTTAGCAGCAACCTGCTCTGGGAGTTATAACCTGCATTTCTGGAAACAAAGGGTGACACACTAAAATCAATGGACCACTTCATTCCCTGGTTTTGTGATCCTGCTCATTATTGGCATTTTTCACCTCTCTCTCACATTTTATTTTTCACTGGGTATTAATCACTGCTAACTGTATTTTCCCCTACCAATTCTTCACCTCATCAGAAAACAGCACCTGCACTCAGAGCACAAAATTAAGAGATTCATAAAAATTGGAGAATGAAATGGCACATTGGTTTAGTGTGTCAGAGTTTCACCTCCAGGAACATAGGACTGTGAAAGAGGAAGGGGAAAAAAGACGCAAGAAGCAAAAATTTAAAGAGAAACAACAGGAGCACAGGAAGATGGGCAAAGAGAATGAAGATGGGAACATAACTAAAAAGGGAAAAGGCAAAATTTGGGTGGATGAAAGATTAAGAACTACATGAAATTATTTTCTTTATACACCTGCACACATTTCCATGTGCTACAGCACACACTAAAACGAGGAGAAAGGCAAAGGCAAATTGTTCACTTTTTTCCTACAGCCCCACTAAAAAAAAGGAAATTGAATGCCATAAATATCTTCAAACAATAAAGTTTTGATTTACAGAGAGAAAAGCAAATAAATTGTGAGTAATGATTTGAGGTTGTAGAGGTCTCCAAGCACTACATGATTTCTATTTGTCATGTGTGTTTCAGTATTTAGATTCACTCAAGTACATTCAGAACACAGATTCTGCTGAGTTTTTTGAAGGTATTTGGCTTACACTGAGCTTTTTCCTCCCTCCTTAATCAAATACCAACATGGACCACACAGGCACCTTTGTAATTGCAAGACAATATGGGTTTGTTGCAATTATTGACTTCACACACACGAGTGCCTCTTCTTCACAGCTTTTTGAATTTAATCATGTTTACTGATGATCCTTTGGCTACTCATAAAAACAGAGACAAATATCTCCACAACTGCCTTTATTGTGAGCACCATTCACACTGGGCTTCAATCCATTGCCTTGTCCCTACAATTGTTTCAAAGAACCAGGGAGCTGCCTACAGTTCTGAGCTTCCTCTTCTGGCTTTGCACAAGCAGTTAACTGAGAATGGATGGAAAATTACAGCAAAAAGTATGGAATTCAAAGATAATTAATCTACTATATATTTTCAAGGTGCCAAACTTTAAAATACCTGTGAGGAACTGCTATTTTCAGCTTTCAGTCAAAGCAGCTGCCAATACCCACAGCACAAAAATGAAGGAACAATTGCAGAACAGAACCTGGGAAAGCCAGAGGGACATTCAAAGCAGTGTCACTTTGGCTCCATGATCTGATCCATGAAATCTTAAATGCAGATATGGGCAGTGTCCTGGAAAGGTGATTTGGGATTAATCATGGAACAGTTTCGTTTGGGAGAGACCTTAAAGCTCATCCAGCTCCAACCCTCTGCCACAGGCAGGGACACCTCCCACTTGTAGGTGGACATCCAAGCTCTGGATTGCAGACATGCAAAATATCCTGCTCAGAAATGTATTTTCCAGCAGAAAATGTGGAACTTGAGCTCTTAACATGTGATCCACAGGGTCACCAGAAGACAGAAGGGACATTTACTGCACCCAAGAATATTCAAAGACACTGCATCTGCTGATCAATAAAAACTATTTTAAGATACAACAGCAGTGAAAGACAGTTGGAAATGGTTTATTAAACATGATTTTATTACAGACTGCAAAATTTTAGTGGGGGGAAACTCATCATATAAATAGACCCAGAGCCCACCACACACTGGAGCCCTGGCTGTGTCTGGCTGTTACCAGGATACAGGAATAGCTGTCACACAGCACCATCACTGTCCTGGTGTGACAACTTCCTTGGAAAAAAGGAAGTGGTGACTGGTGACTTCTGAGAGAAGCTTACAAGCCAGGAATTTGGGAACAGGAGGGACTTGTGAATGGCATAATCCAGTAACTCATTCAATCCAAGTGCAGCAATCAGGGGCACACAGTGATCAAAACAGCTTTAGAAGTGCCTCCATGACAATCTAGGACAGATAGGAAAAATCTCCAAATTTTGTTCAGCCTGGAAAAGTGAAGGCTTAGGGGTGACCCAATTGTGCCCTTCCAGTACCTGAAGGGAGTCCACAAGAAAGAGGGAGGAGGGGATCACAAGGTGCTTACAAGGGATGGGGTGACAGGACAAGGGGAAATGGATTCTGACTGACAGAGGACAGATTTAGACTGGCTATTAAGAAAAAAATATAAAATCTTCCCTGTGGGGGTGGTGAAGCCCTGGCACAGGCTGCCCAGAGAAGCTGTGACTGCTCCATTCCTGGAAGGGTGCAAGGTTAGGCTGGGCTTAGAGCACCCTGGGATTGTGGAAGGTGTCTCTGCCCACACCAGAGGGGCTGGAACAAGATGGGCTTTGAAGTCTCTTCCAATCCAAACCATTCTGCTGTATTTTTGATTTGATTTTACCCTTCCCAGCAGCATCAGCAGGCATTGCTGGTACAGCACTCTGAACATCTGGTACAGCATCCCTGCATTAAAAAGGCCATTTTGACCTGTGTGTGGATAATTACACCACACTGACACCTCGACTTTCTCTCTGCATTCTTCTGCCTACCAAACCTCCAGGCATTCCCAAAGAATTGTGTTAAAGAAAGGTTTAACAGCAAAATTTGGGTTTGTGACTGGGGCACAGGAGCAGTTTCCCAGTGAATCTCTGCACAGCCCTGTAAGCTGCACCTGAAGGTGCAGAACCAACGTGCCAGGTTCTTTTCTGTGAATTCAGGAGCACATTTTAAAGCTGTGACACAGGCAGTGCATCCTCTGACACAAGCTGGGAAGCACAAAGTCACCAGCCTCAGCTCCTGCCTGAGTGCTGGTGACTCCCTGAAGGATTTACCTCTCTGCTTTTGATTCCCTCTGTGCCACCAGGGAATAACAGCACTTACCTACTTCACAGCCAGGCTCTTGTGAGAACTAATTAATGTTTGTTGCCCAACACTTGGAATTTGTAAAATGTCATTTAAGTGATAAGTATTATTGCCATTATCATCAGTGCTGTCCTGGGGACCACAGACACACAAAGGCAGCTGCTCCAAGAGCTACTTAATACATTAAGAACAACAAGCAAAACAGTAGAAAAAGCATCAAATATCTGATTTTCTTAGAAGCAACAAGTACTAAACAAAAATATATAGTGGTTGACATCATCTGCCTGCCTGAAAGATTTGTTTGTCATGGTCTCACTCTGCCTTGTCCCCCAGGGTGTCAATGGGACCATTCTGGAATGGCAGTGGAACCCACTACTGCAGGACCTGCCTGAAACTGAGATGCTGCCCAAGTGCAGTTGAAGAAATCTGTTCTTCCCCAGCTATGCTTCCTGAGGAACCTCATTTCCCTTTTTAATTTCATTTTCCCTTCCTAGACAGCAGAGTTAAGGTCATCAGCCAATGATGTAACAAGCTGGTTAAGAAGGTGCTGGAACCACATGAGATAACTATATTTAGTTAGAAAATTCCAACAGAAATGATATTGCTAAAGTCTATTTATGCAATTCCTTCTGTGGATGTATTAAAAGCTATTTTAAGTAGTCATAGTCATCGGGGGGGGGGGGAGCCTAAATGATGTCCGAAAGGTAAGGACATGACAGAGTACCTGCAGAGAAAGACACTGAAGATTTATCTCCTTCTAGAAGGCAGAGATTCCTAGAAAAATCCTTTAGATTTATCCCTGGGACAGACATTCCCAGTTTGGACCTTGTACCCTTCTAACTCAGCACACTCAAAAACAAACTACAGCTCCAAGGACTGTGGTTCTCTGGAAGCTTTTTCCTCATTAACCTGAGGTTCTGGGGAATCAGCTCCAATCAGGAAGATATTTACATCCAGATCAATGGGAAATGAGACTTCCCAACACGGATTGTGTCCCACACAATATTTTAGTGTCCCAAACCTATTAAGTGCTGTGAGATTTATACCATCAAGTTCATGTACCATGCTATAATTTACATTTAAAAGTTGCCTTGCAGCTGCTTCCCCTTGGCCTGTTCTTCCATTATATCCAAATTAATAAAGTCAATAACCTGTGCTAAGGAAAATGAAGGAACAGGGAGTGAGTTGGAAGGAAAGAATGAAAACAACCAAGTCAACACCAAATGACAATATTTCTGAACTGTTGCAATGTGTCTGAAAAAAAAAATCACTTGATTCATCTATGATATTGTGTATTAAAACCAGGCTTTTTCATATTTTTGCCTTCTCAAATGAGTGCCTCAGTAAGGGATCACTGGGGCAGCCACAGGATGCAAATACAGAGGGCTCCAATTGGGATGATCTCTGTTAAACCCTCAGTGATGCCAAGCATAGGCAGAAGTGCAAATAAATAAAAAAATAAATGGGTATCAGGATACCAATCACATTGTGCAAATATCTCTTGCAAATATAAAGTGGCCTTGCACCACACAGGTGGGGACAGGTCATTCAACACCCAGCACAGGGGGTGACATGACTGGGACACAGGAACTGGGCTGGACTCTACCCCACAATTCAAGGTCCCTGCCCCATACATGGAATTTTCCTTCCAAGTAATCAACTACTCAATGGGAATGAAGAATCCAGGAAGACAAAGCACATCATGGAATGCAAATTACTGAGGGAAGCTACCTAAGCTGAGTGCAAAATGTGTTTGTACTGCACAGTCTCTGTGCCCCTCAGAAGGGGATCAGAAGAAGCTGCAGAGGAAGGGTGGCTGGTGTGATCTGAGCCAACAGACCAAAGAACAAGCAGGAACTGGAATGGCAATGGTAGGAAGGGATGAGGTTGTGTTAAACCCTCAGTGCCTTCAGACAAAGTGCCTCATACCCTCCAGTAACAGCTGCACCAGCCCCAGCCTTGATTCACTACATATCCACATATCTTTGACCTATATTTTGAGAGCCATTAACAATCCAGAATAAGGACAAACAAAAATAAGAGTTGGGGTTTTTTTTACTGGGTTTTTCCTCTTCTCTTTTGTGTTAAATAGCACAGCCTCAAGCCATTCCTTGCAGTTGCAAAGATGTTCAAATGAGGCCTTCAAAGGCTGGAGGCTGAACTCTCTGGGGTGGACTCTGCTGTAATCATTAGGCTAAACAGAAATACAAAATTGCTGTAAACAACAAAATTATAAAAGAGAATGTTAAATATCATGCCACCAAGTCAACAGGAAACTGAAGCTCTCTGATACACAAGTCATGGTCATGATGCACACTGTGCTCAAATCAAAATATAACTGGGTTTTCTTCTGTTTATCCTTCTCCTGTTACTCTGTGAAGAATGAAAGGCAGCAGGAGAAGAGAAACAAGACAGGCAGTCGTGGTAACAACAGCACATCCAGCTGCCTTTTGCCCCTATAACAGCACCAGGAAGACAACAAAAATGACCATAACCTGCAAGTTTATTAAGGAAAAAAGGAGGTGAGAACTCCCAAAGAGCACAATCCAGACACAGCAGATTCTGTACTGAACAGTCACCAATTCATCTTTAAAGCTGGAGCTTTTTCCCATAATAGAGAATCTGGAGAGCACAGCCCTTCAGCAGGCAGTAATTAGGGATGGCAGCCCTGCCTGCCTGCACATCCTCTCTGCTCAGGAAAGCCTCTCCTGCTCCAGGAGCTGGAGCAACTCATCACCAGTGTCCCCAACATGGGAAACTTGCTGCAGATGCAGCTCAGCTGCTGACTAAGGAAACCAACAGAGCTCTCCTGAACTAAAGGAACAACTTGATTTTTTCATCCCAAACTAATGGGTTTGTGATCAAAACAGGTTAAAGGCAAGAAATCTGTGCACTACCACCAGGTTCAGACACCACTGTGAAATATACAGAGATGCACATCAAATAATTATTTCCCAGTGACAGAAAAGCCAAAGTGCATTCAATGATAAAAGTTTTCAGAAGAATGCTCACACCAATTAACAGAACATGCTGCCTTTTCAATAATGCTTCCAGCTTAAATTCTGAAATCACCAGTAAAAATATATGCATTTAAAACCAAAGAGATGAAATTAGAATTAATAATAAACTTGCTTCTTGCAAAAAAGCTGCTTTATAAACAGCCTATTTACTGAAAGCACATTCCCAAGAGCCCTGTGTTAAACTATAACACTTTCCTTTACAATGGTACACTCTGAATAATAAGTTTGACCTTAAAGAGCTTGCACACTTTGTTGCACCCAAGCTGTGAGCAGCACATGAAGCTGCTCTAACCCCAGGCTGCCTTCTGAGCACTTCTCTAAGTTATGCCACTGGCATTTCTTCCAAGGTGCTGCCTTGGCAAGGGACAGGGACAGCAGAGGGGACCACACCCGGTCAAATTCAGCTGCAAAGACAAGCAGAGCTTTATTTTACCTGATTGGGAAAGCCAAAATTTGCCTCTGAAAAGTGTGGCAGTTATGATTTCTCAGGTAAATTGCTCTTCAACTATGAAAAACAAAATAAACTTCCAGCTGATGGGCTGCTTGGCAGAAACTCCCATCTGAAAGGACTGTGATGAATTCAGTTTTCACTACAGGTGTCACTTTCCTGCTTTATTTCCTCGGCTATTTCCTCTCAGCACATTGACTAACATCATTTAATGCTGGTCTAGCTCACTTCCCAGAGCACCCACAAGTGCCTCTAGCATTCACAGACCCTGTCCCAAGCACTAATCCAAACAGAAGCAGCTGTTCCCACCTCAGTGTTGGCACCCAGACCAGAACTGCAGCATGTCTGTGCAGCTCAAAGATTTTACCAGAAGGAAAACACCAAAATCTTTCACACCAACGAGGATCTGAGCTGCACTGTGTCATGTATGACACAATTTCTTTTGTTCAATTTCAAATTTCACTTCATGCTCTGTTTTTCTGGTGTGGTTTAAAAGGTTAATAACTTCTTAGTAAAAATTAAAGCATAGAAGTTTCCCACTTTATCTCCAAAACTTCTATGATTCTGACATAGAATTCCTCCTTTCTTCCTTGCCACAAGCACCCCCCTTCAGAAAAGTAAAATTAATAGTTTCCATTCACACATCTCCATCTGGGAGTGAAGTTCCTGGCATTGATCAGATCCCACAACACCAACTTAAACTCCAGGCACAACAGGTGTGCTGAGCTGCCTTTCTATAGGAAACACCCTGCTCCTGGAATATGGGATTCACTCATGGCCATCCAAACCAAGGGTCTTAGAAGGATAAATGCAAGAATAGACAACTAGAAAAGTGAAAATTAAAGTGAAATTTTCCCCAGTGTTTCTATTTTTTTACTTTCTTGGAAGTGGATTTAGGTTAATTTTGAAAGAATCTGCCATCACAGCTGAACCTCTGTCAGTGGGAACAGGAGGCCCCATGGAGCCATGTTCCTAAAGGGTTAAAATGAAGCCTCTGCTCCAGCATTTCCCTGGATCAATTCCCAATCAAGCCCCAATTCCTTTTGTTTTGACAGTTTTGAGATGTAAAATAGAACACACATACAGTAGAAACACAATCAAAGTCCTTGCTACTTGAGACTCTGGAAGTCTCTCCTATTTATAAATAGCAAAAACGAATGTTTATGTAAAGGGAAACACTGATTTACTAGAACTGATTGCTTCACAGTCTAATTACTTTTCAACTGGCTGTTCCAAATTAAGATGTCATTGATGGCTTTTTGTGATATATTTCATTTTAAGCAAATTTATTCTATAATAGAGCACATCATAATGGAAAGCAGAGTTTCCACTCTTCCCTCCTCTTTGTAGCCTGATATCTTGACAAGTAAATTAAATTTAGCAGTTAAAATGCTTCCATTAGTAATTTTATTAAGTTAATTAAGGAATCTCTCTTTCTGAATTTTAACTACATTCACTTCAGCACAACCTTGATTTTTTTTTTCCAAATTCCATATATTTAGTAACCATGATGGTTTCTAGGACAAACAACTACCTATAGGTCAGTCATGAGCCTATGACAAACTTAACTACGGAAAAAACCAAAGATTTCAAAAAAAGGCACCCTTTTTTCTTTAAATTCTTTTGCTCTACAAATCAAATAAGACTCTACTACTCAAATCTAGGGACAACGAATTGCTGTGAGCAATCCCAGGCTTTAGAAACCACAACAGAAATTGCACATGTAGAACATTTCTCCTCTAGAAAAGAGGTTAATATGTGTAAACCATGTCAATAAAATGAGAATTACTGAACCCTCACCTGTTGCTTAAGCCAAATTCATAACTCCTGGAATACACAAAGTCTACATTTCATAAATAGTGCCTTCCCTTCTATCTTTTTCACCATGGATATAAGCAAACATTATGAGAGCAACTGTTCCCTTTATATCCCTCCTCCCTGAAATGTGGGACTATGAGACTTTAGTCACCTCCAAAGCAAAGAACTGTGAGCAATTGTATCCAAACTGAATTGATATCTTGTAAACACAAGCTAACAAAGTGCTCTATTTTTTCAGTCACTGCAATATGCAAGAAGCCTGGTGTCACATTTTCTGATAATAAAAAAATCCCCCACAATTAATTTATCTCCTCACCCAAAGGAAGTGGATTTTTCCATAAACAGCCAAACTTTTAAGGTGCCCCAGGAGCAGGGCCAAACAAATGATAACGTCCACTTGACATTCCATGGTCTGCTGCAAAGCAAAGTCTCCAAGAAGGAAAATATGATTATTTAAGCCCAAACACTAAGCACAGGGAAGGCTGACACTGATTGTGGATGACAAGGCCACCCAGGGGCACAGCTCAGCACGGGCAGATTAACATGTACAGATGTAAGAGTGCTCCTATCACAGCCCAACACAGGCAGCAAACAACAACTGGAACAGGGAATTGTTTGCTGGATCAGAGATCAGCTGATACAGGTACAGGAACAGATTTGAGAACATGGAATAGGGAGAGATGCTGCAGGGCTCATTGATGCCACCTGAGCCCAGCAGGGACCAGGAACACCTGCAGCCAGGCCCTGAGGTGCTGTGGGACAGGGAAAGCTTGGGAAGAGGCAGCTTTGGGAGTGTAAGGGAATAAAAATCCACTTAGGTGAAGCAACTGTGTGAGCATCACACATGAAATCCATGTCTGATTGTGAGCTCTTTGGATTTCTTCTTTTCTTTCCTGGCTTCCCTCACCAGAGCTTTCCAGCACACACAGGACAGGCAAGGGAGAAGAATGCTGGGCCAAGGATGAGGTAAAATTGGGAGTCTGAATTACTGCAGCACAGATCATCCCTAATATGGCCCAGTGGGGCTGCAAATAAAACCAGTGATAAAATGGACTATTAAAAATGATATTCATGTTGTACTGATGGAGAGCTGCCTATGGAGATGTTGATCCCACTTCACAATGCAGTTCCAAAAGCTGTAGGTGCCTTTTGCCAACAGCTTTGGCTGAGAGATGGGAATGAGGTCAAAATACAGCAGAATTTCTCTACAAACAAGAGCAAACACAGACTGTGGTTTTTTTCATTAGTAATGGTCAGAGGACTTGGGATAAAATTTTTCCCAGCTTTGTTACAGAATTTGCACCTTACAATTTATTTTTGCAAGAGCAGAAAAGCCTCAGAAAAAGTTTCCAATGAAAAAATATAAACAAAGTCCATCAGATTCAATCAAAATGTTTGGTTTCATATTTATAAATTAAAATATTTGTGGGGTGTTCCCCCCCAGTTAAAAAGGTGAGAAACTGCATTTAGAGCAAGATTTCAGTCATGGAATAAAGAGCTAATAAAGCTGGAAAATACATAGTCTTTAAGGCTGGTTTTTCTATATCAAGCACAATTAATCACTACTGATATATCAGTATAAAATAAAGGGATAAAAATAAAGTAATAAAGCAAATTTTTATGCAGCGAATAAATTTTTTAACCCTCCTTTTTAATAATAAATATTTCTAATACTTCAACACATCCAAAAACCTGCAGAACCACCTTCCTCATGCCCAACATTAATTACCTTCTGAATCTTAAAATTTAATTGATTTACAAATAACACTGATCAAAACATGATACACAGCTACTCAATTCATTTGGCCTGAAGCCTGAATTCTATTTTTACAGGTAGGAAAATAAGAAAACAAATCAAGAAGCAGAAATAGTCTCCATAAAGTGATTTTTGACTCAGACTGGGACACAACTTCAGTGCATTCACTACTTCACTGTTTTAGAAATATTCTGTGCCATTTTAAATAGTGAGTAACTCTTCCAGATATGGGAACAAAGGTTTTTTTGGGAAAAGAGAACACCTAAAAAACCAGAAATAAACTGCAACTTTCAGCCCCGATTTTCCTCATTTTAAACCATATTTTTGCTTTGTGCTGGCTCAGTAAGGGACAGCATGAGAAGTTAAACTTCCCATCAGGCTTCCAAGATCTGTGAGTGGGACATTCAACTGGGAACAGAGGGATCCAGAGTTTCATTATGTAAGGAACAGCAAACAGTGCCTCAAACAGGAGGGAAAAGCAGGGATGTGCAAGAAATTCCTAGCATTACATACCTCAGACTCTCCCAGTTTTGTTTTCAAGAGATGGGTGCAAAAAAACTGGTGCCTGGGATTGTGGGTCTTTACTCCCACCTGCAGCCACTCACAGGTGTTACCTATGCAGTGATTCTGAGAGCAGCAGTTCCTCCCTCAATTCAGTCAGCCCAGAAAGTCTAACCCAAACAAAAGTACCATCCTTCCTTAAAAGTTCCTGCTAGGTTTGGGTTTTCTTTCAATGAATCCAGGGATTAAGGACTATGTGAACAAATAAAAGAAATGCTGCTGAAAACAGTCAACATTTTAACTACTTTACCATAAAATTGAAGGCTGTTTGCAAACCCACAGGAACATCAAGCTGGAAAGGCTCCTGAGAGATTGGGCAGTCCATCCTCAGGCCCCGAATCAGGTTCAGGTGTATCTGCATGATTTCTCAACAGGTGTTTTTCCATCTTGTATTTTAACACTTCTAATTGCAAGGTTACACAATTGCTCTCAGCAGCTCATCCCCGTGGTTAGGGAGTTTACATCTGCACTAAAAATAATTACCCAAAAAAAAAAAAAAAAAATCAACCTTGCTAATAATCAAGTCAATTATTTCTTGTTCAACACTTGGTGAATATGGAGAATAATGTTTGCCTCATAACCTTGTATTCTTTAAGACTATTCATGTGCCTCTCACAAACTAATTCCTTCTAAACTAAACACTCACAATTATTTTGACCAGGAGATTTTCTACTTCCAACATATTCTAGCTAAAAACATCCACACATTTCACCTCAGTCTGTAGAGTCAAAAGAAAGCATCAATTTGCCCCCAGTTTGCAGCTACAAAACTGGGACCACATGAGGACTTGGTGCCAGCCACCCCATTCTCCTCCTCACTCACATTTTGGCCATTTTCTCTCTCCCCTGGATTCCATCAGCCACAGCCCTAAAGCAGAAACATCACACTCAGCCCTACAGCAGCTCTATAACACAAGGCACTGCCTCATCTCAAAGCACCATTTAGCAATTTACATTAAAAAAACCCCAAGAGTGGAGGTCAGGTAAGGAATTGTTTCCTGGCACTTCGCAATCCCAATGCTTAAACACAAACACAGAACTTCTCAAAATGTTGAAAATCAAAATAATATCCTTAGTTGGCTTTGGAAACAGAGAACTCCTTTTCTCCTCAGCATTAGGTTGTTTCCTAATCTCTTATTAATACATTTGTTTCTTTCATTAAAACCAGACATATTTAACTCCATGGCTTTTAATGATGTGCATTTAATTTCCAAAGCAAAGCCAAATAGAAACCCAGCATAAATCTTCCAATAATATTCACCACACAGTGTAACCAACAAACAATCCTGAAAAACTTCCACAGAAAACACAAACTTACCTTTGCAGAAGAGCCTGTGTTCTCAGTGGATCCACTGGTGGCAGAAAAAGGAGTTCCAGGTCAAGACCAGCTCGTGCCAGCTGGAGAAAGTCTAAAAATCCAATCTAGCTTTCCATCATTTCATTTGTAGAAAACTGAGGAGCAAAACTCTATAGAGTGATTTTAAAATAAAATCTAATTAATTACAAACTCATCAACTAAGTTTAGCTGCCTAATCAGATACCTAAACCCAGTCTGGTAAGGCTGAAAACCAGGATTACACTGGCCTAGCCCCACCCTGCCCAGGATTGGTTCCTGAGCCCAGGATTAATTTCTCTCTAACGAGGGGCACCTGTTGAAAGCACCTGAATCAAATTACACTCAAATTGTAACAGCTGATTTTCAGGTGGGGTGTTAGTTTGTCTGTTTTAGGGGTTTTTCCCTTCTTGGTCAAATAAAACAATTTTTCAAAAGTGTTTCTATGGAACTCTTTCTTGAACATCAATCTGGAACAAAATCAGTCTTAATGTGAGAACTGGAGCTAGAAACCATTCAGTTCAAAACACTAAAAAACACAATTGGAAATAAATGTTTCTCTCCCAAACTCTCTGGTGGATCCCAACATCCTGTTTAACTCCAGTGCAAACCCACCCTAAATGAAAACATACCATACTTCAGCTAGGGAGTGTTTGTGGAAGTTGACAGAACACCAAATTAATTCTGATCTCCTTTACCCTGTGTTAAATAGAAATATTGCATGAGCTGTCAACTTCTTTCTGAAAGATCCTCCTTTCTATGCCAATTTTATCCTGCCAGCAAGTACAAACAGCACATTGATGTTATCTGCAAACATCAAATAAATACATTTTTGGGTCTGATTTGATTCCAGACATTGCTTTCCTCATCACTGGGACCGGGATTTTGCCCCTGTTTCTCATATGCTTTGCTGGATTGTTCCTGTTTTACATAACACCCCTGAAATGTTTCCCATCTAAACCAACCCAAAGAAGTGCTGCTAAATGACTCAGAAAACTTCTTTTGCAAAGATCCAAGCTTTCAGAAGCTCACATACAAACTGCCTTCAAGGAAAAGCATAACTCTCCCATTGCTGAGTCCTAATCCAAGTTTGAAAGTCTCCCCAAACAAGAAGCTGCCACACAGGGATGACTTTGAGATCAGAGGGGGAGGATTTTTTCCTTTTCTGCTTTTCCACTGTTATTCTTGTCCTAGAGTAAAGGCCTCCTGGAAAACAGCCTGTAAATCCAACAATAATGCCAATAATAACTCAGAAACTGAATACCTTATCTGAATTGTATTTGAGTTTATTACTGAGGAGAACATGAACACCTGGGGTGTCAGAGGGCAGCACTTCATCCCAACACTGCAATGCCTGTCTGGGCAGAGGGAGCTGAGACAGGAGAGCCCAGAAGGTTTCTGCTCCAAGGAGCTGAACCCCAAACAGCTACTGAACCCCCAAAACCCTTCTTGTGTGTTTACAGCTCCCACCCAAGCTGTGCTGCTCACTGGTTTTTACCTGCCAGGCTGGGCCCTGCACTGCTGTCTATAAATTGCAATTATAAATTTAGCACACCTGCACATGGAGCATCTTTCCAGCCATGGGAAAAGTCAGATGGCAGCTGACAGCTCTGTAATTCTCCAAGAACTTTTAAGGCTGGTGGAACTCAGGGCTAAAATCCAGTTCACGAAAACTGGTGGGTTTGGCCCTTCAGAGTTTGAGGGGGATGAATCTGGGGAGCTGTAAATACACTGGAGATGGACAGGCTGTGACCATGGACCACACTGGATCTTCTGAAAAGTGCTGGAATTATGGTTCTAATGGAATTGTCAATAGTAATTCTGTTACTGGGAGCTTGAAAACCCTTTTTAATGAACTAGACAGTAGCAAAGTAAAAATACTTTAAAAGCTACAGTAGGAGGAAATGCTAATTGCTCCAGGTTTCATGTCCATGCTGAAATGCAGAGGGACAGCACCACCACCCAGCAGCATTGGAACCATCAGGGCACTGCTGCTTTGTCAGAATTATTAGCTGGAATTTGGGGGTTCCTTCACCAGCACAAATTCTTTGTTGTGCACAACGAGAAATGGTCAAAAATGTAATGGCATTTGTGTGGAAAAGTTTGCAATGGTTCAAATCATTTGGTGCTGAAAAAAACCCATCAGCTGGCAAGAAAGGATGGATTTCACCCCAGGATTTGTAATGCCCTCAATTCCTGATCACAGCAGACTCAGAAAAGGGGGTGCAGCAGCTGCATAGCACCAGATCCCTTGCACAGGTACTAAAGCTGGATTTGGGGATTTGGGGTATTTTTAATGTTTTCTTCAAATGTATGTGGCTAAGGCATTGCTACAGCTTCACACAGAACATATAAACATGCAAAAATTCAAGCAACACACAAGTCTCTGCAAGGAATTCATTTTTTCTGGGGAAGGAAGACAATGCAGGAGTACAGAGTTGAAATCTGCCTGAGACCAACTGAAGCAGAATGCCAGACACAGCAGAAATAGGAAGATAATTTCCTCAGCCTACTGTTGTGAAATTTAGTAAAAATTACTTCTCTCCACCCCCCAAAGAGACAAAAGATTTGATTTGTCCACCCCAGTGGATAAGGGGAAAAATCAAGATGGATGGTTTCACCTGCACACCTTTAATAACAACACCTCATTCCAGCAGATCCCACAACACCTCTGAAGTGCTCTGAAAACGTGGGAAAAGTGTGATGAGAAAGGATTTTTATCAGAATATGCATCTAGGAACAAAGCTGGGCAAATGGGATGCAATTCCCTTTTGTTGCATGCAGAGTAAGTGTTAGAATATGAAAAATGTCCTTGTTTTCCATAGGTACCTTCTCACTAAAATACAATTCAAAGACCAGGATGAAGAACTGTATTTTTTGGAATTATGGTCCTTTGCTGCTGATACCTCCTGATATAAAAGGGAGAGGGACATGACCCTCCTCATGTTGAGCAGAGGACAGGGATTCTGACCACAGAGAAGAAAGTAACTACAACAATCTGGGCCTTGGCTGCACTAACTTCCCTGAGGCAGTTTTAAATTATCCATTTTAAACTATCTGTCCCCATTTTAAGCTATTTTAAACTATCTTTCAATCCAAACACTGGTTTAAAGCCAAAATCTGGGCTGTGTTTCCCAAGTTGCTGGTTTCAGATCAGTGACTTTACCCTTCTGACAGTAAAGGGAGGAAGACCTTGATGCATCTCTGAAAGAACTGGGTCTGAAGTCAAAGTGAGCCGTTGTCATTTACAGAGCAAATGCAGTTATACAAAGTTTGGGGAGGGTTCATTACTCAGCACAACATATTAATCAATGTAAATGTGATCAGGGCAGGCTGGGACAGCGCTGACAGGCACAGAAAGGTGACTTTGAACATTTGTCCTGAGTGAAGATGTACCAAACTAACCACTAAGAGGTGGCAAGGAAAGTCAGCACAGCTAAAAATGTCACAGATTTTAAGGATGTTTCCAAGGGTCAGTACAAAGACACTGATATTGAAGCACCTGCCTGCTATTACTGGCATCATCATCACTAAAAATTCAAAGATACCTTCCTGTCACCACCCACACAGTTCTTGAAGATTAGTCAAAAAAACAACTGGACATTTGTTGCTCCTCCTGAGATGGAAAAATGCCACTAGGAATGTGCCATTAAAAAAAACCTCAAACATAAAAGCAATAAAAATATACATTTATGGGGATTTATCAAGGAAACACTATTGTCTATTACTTATGTCTGTAACATGTCTTTTACTAATAACATGTAAATATAAAAAAAAACCCCTTAATTAGTAGCCATGTCAGCACTAGATTTTATGAAAAGAACATACACAACGTCCTTAGATTCACCCACACTTCCAATGGCTTTACTTAAAAAAGTATAGTGAGGAAATATTAATTGCAGTTGCATTATTCAGTTTTGTTCCTTATGAATCTGCAATTGCAGGGGGGATGTTGTGCCTAGAAAACACAAAATGCCACAGAAAGCCCAACCTCATCCTCATTGTCCTGCTGCTGTTGGCTCTGCCCAGCCCAGTTACAGGAGGACTCAAGTACCTGCACGTGGAGAAGAGGCCTGAGAAGGGAAATGATAAAGTAATTTCTTTGAGGGATAGAGACTGAGTTACAGAGCCTGACTTCTGAGTCCTCAGGAGGCACTGACTGAAGGCACTGCTGGGGAATATTTAGGGGCAGAATGAGGGATCTGTTTCTCACACAGGAGTCCCTGCAGATGGTGGGAGAAAGCTGCAGTGGCTCAGATTTCTCAGCCTGGTGATGAACATGATGCCAGAGGACACAGCTGAAGGGATGCTCACAGCTCTGGCCCAGCCCAGTTGTCTCAGAGGTGCCACCAGACGCTCGTGGCTCACATCACTCTCAAACCAAGGTCATTTAGCAGGAGCTTTATTAATCTGTAGGATATGAGAGAGAGATTGGGCCCAGCAGCTGCTGCAGCCGTGGGCAGATCCATTGTCTAGACCCCACACATCCATAAAACGTGTTTGGTCAGGAGCAATGAGCTTGGACAAGAACTTGGAAGTTCTTCTGTCATTCTTCACACCAGGATGAAATCCATCCCAAGCACTCATGGCTGGTTATGATTTTAGAGAAATTCCAGCTCTGTTTTCCCCAAATCTCTGCTTGGCAGCCCCATGGAGCCCACAGAGAGCTGCCAGCCCCTGCCTCACACCTGAGATGCCCCACTCTCACTTCTGCTGCCCACAGGGGTTGGGTGGCTCTTTCACTGCTGCTCCCTTTCTGCTCAGCACATCATTATTCCAAATCCCTCTGTTTCCTCTCATGCCAGGCAATTTGTCCTCCCACATTCACACAAAGCTTTGGATACACAAAACCAGAATGTAAATGCAGTTTATGAACTTGTAATTAAAGATGATGTTGCTTTAGGCTTCCACATTGATGCAGCTGAAAACACAGCCTATAGTTTCAATGAGAACATGACTGTAAATTAGAGTGAAACCACTTCCTTTGCTTAGACCTTTCATGCCTTCAGTTGTATGAAATACAGAAATACTAAACACAGCAGAATTTCCATTGTGAGCTCATTCCAGAAACCTGAAGCTTGGTTTGTCTCAAGGTACCCAGTAAAGAAAAACTTTCATCAAAGGTTGTTGATATAAAATGTAACAGTTGTGATGAAGGGAGGTGTTCACATAGAATTACCAGAGTTAGGAGAAACCTTTGAGTAGAGGGAAAGGAGCCTCAATGCATTTATAAAAACTGTTTTATATGGAAACAAAGAAATCTGTTGAAAGACTGTGGATATCAGTTTAATGTAATGCAATTACTTCCTACCCTGTGTGATTTTGTAAGCATTTAAACAGCCAGGTGTGAATCCAGCAGAAGGTGTGATGGTTTATTTCTGCTTATTTATTTTGCTTCAGGAGGAAGAATTACTGTTAGTCTAATTAATGGCATTGAAATAGCTACAGCACAAAGAAGATGAGAGTTAAAGATCAAAGTGTGACTGAACCTAGAGAAGTCACCTGGGAGCAGATTTACATGCCAGATCTGAATTAGCCAGATTCAGGTAGCCTGGGCTCCTCTCAGCCCTTCTGCTGTTTCCCCTGTCTGATTGGCTTTGTCTTGAGAGACACCCAAACAATAGGAAATGCTCCACACTGGGGCTTAAGAGAAAGGAGCCTCCTGGGGCCTATTGTGGTTTCAAAACTCTGAAATCAACAGTAATTAGGTGCTCATTTTCTTTTTTAATACCTAACATGCATCTATCTGCATTTGAAGATACCAAAATACCTTCAAAACGAAATCTTTGATCTTGCTCCTAATTTAACTACTTAGGTGTCACAAAAGTACTTTTGGGGAGGGAAGCAACAGGAGAACTGCAGACAGGGAAAACTGGGAGAGTGATGTGGATCCCAACATTCATTAACAACACTTCTACAGAAAATAGATGGAATTGTTCATGAAGTATTTTTGTGCTAAGGTTCACAGGCTCAAAATCTAAGCATCTGGGATGATGATATATCCTCTTAATCTAATACATATTTACAAAATCTATGCAAATCTCTATAAAGTCGGAATGGTTTTCCCAAAGAAAAAAAAAATGAGCTGCTTTTTGTCTCTACTAAATATTCAATGAGAACAGGACAACACAAATGAGAAACTGAGTAATAATAAACCAGCAAGCCCACATGAGGGAGTGGACAGGAAAGAAAACAGATTTTAGATTTAAGCTTCTAAGAATTTTTTGTATTGAAAACTAAAAAAAGGCATTTGTTTTGCTCAAGAAGAGAGCTACAAAGTTTATTGTGGGGTTTGCAACCAAGCAGCTTCTCTCTGGCATTTTCCATTGTCCACTGCCCTGTTCAAACCCTTCCCTTCAGAACATGAAGGGAAACTCCCACCTGCAAGAGCTCCTCTGACCGGGGATGCTCAGGCAGGGCTGAATCAGGAGTAAATCTCCGAGAGCCAGAACGAAAGGCCAAGGAATGTTATCTGTGATTACAAAGGCTTTGCAGCAGCTCCTTCAGAGCAGTTTGCAAAACCCACATGAATCACAAATGCTGGCATTTCATCCAGTTGTTCTCTGCTAAAAACTACCTGGATTCGTGGCAAAGCACAGCACAAATATGACTCTGGTTCCAGGCTTCCCAAAATGGGCTCCCTACCTGGAGAGTCCATGAACTTCTCCCAGTGCTCTGGTTTGGGTCAGCAAGGAAAGCATCAGCCTTGGCTGGGCTTGCTAACAAGTGTGGAACAACCAAAACCAGCAGTGATCAGTGAAGAACAAGAGGAAAAAAAAGAAGGAAAAACTGCAAGAGAAAATGTTGATTTCTCAACCATGGCAACTAAAATGCTCTGATAAGGAACTGGGTTCACTTTTTCAGTCCCCAGCACAGCAAACATCCTTTCCTGAGAAAGTGCAGGGCCTGCAGTCTCTACCAAGATTTTCTGCTCACTTTAAAACTGAACCCCAGCCATATAAACACTGGTGCCTGTGTGCAGGGCTGAAATGAACAGCACAGCTATTTTGTTTAAACAGACCATGCTGAATCTTTCAACCTTTTTTCGGTGGCATGACCAGTGGGTTCAGGAATGCCGTGTGTTTGGACAGTGTAAGACCTTTGTTGTTGTTGGGGAAACTCTGGCTTGATGCCTCTATCCATCTAAATAACTGGAATAAAAGTGCCTGGAAATGAGAAACACATGTGGCTCTCCAGATCTGTGTGCAGGATAAATAGGAACTTTTCATCTCTCCCCAAACCATGCAGGCATTCGGTGCCATGTGTCTCATTAGCCAAACAAGAGGCTCCCCTGAACCTCCCAAGGAAAGGGAAACGGGGTTCCTGCCTCCAATAAAAACATGGGACTTTCAAAGACTGGCCAAAACCATTCATGCCTCTCCTTTCCTAAGTACCACCAGTCCAGAAGGCCACTGAAATGTCAGCTTAGGGGTGTTCCCTGAGAAGGAAGGGCCTTTAGATGCATTTTAGCACATAGTTGTTATACAGCCAGGCACAGACTCACTGCAAATTGTATTTTATACTTCTTGTTTTATCAAATGAAAATGAAATTGAGGAGGAATATAATCCTGGATGTGAAATAAATTATTGGGATAAAAAAAGGAACCTGATTCCCTTCATAAGCTATTAATAATTGGCTTTTGCAAATATCGTTAGTAGGTAAACTCCTATTATAGTGCTTTTTGTAGTCTTATGAATCTCAGTGTAAAAGTATTAAGATAAACCTTAAATTCCAAGGCTTTGATGGAGCCATTGAAAAACATAAATATGGGCTGCCCAGGAGAAGGTACCTCTTCTAGTCTTATACATTTTGTTAACAGATTTTTTCCATCAGTTATGGAATCACAAGGAGTAAAATGCTTGGAGCAAAGGCCCACAATTCCAGTCTTTTGTCCACAGGTCCATCTCTGAGCAGAACAGGGATCTCCCAGCAGGCAGTAGCAATGCCTTCTTCCCAAGACATTTGCCAGTGAAATAAAAACCCAGTAATATTAAAAAAAATTGCCATAAGTGTGCATAGAAATATTTAAACTTAATGACCTCTTATAATATCCCAAGAGCAAGCTTATCTGTTTTGATAATAAACATATCAATGCTTGGATGGGGGTGACAAGATATTCCTGGGTGACAAGAGATTCTGAATGTTACAAACACAGAAAGTTGCAATTTTCTTAAAACCTGTGAAATACTCAGTGATTTCATGTGGAGATGAGGTATAAAGAAAGCAAATCAATGGTAATTTATTCTGCTCTCCTTGGTTTTCATTAGGTATCTGGTTTTCAGGACAGTGTCCCTACACATGTTTTTCAAACCTCCCACTCACTACAAAATCCTTCAGAAACTGAGGGCAGCTACACTATCACCATGCAAATGAGCATTTGACAGAAATATTTCTTAAAGTTCCTGATAATATTTACAAATTTTTGAACATCTGAGCATTTTTATAATCCCACAGTTATTGGTGTTTTGCCCACATTAAGAATCTCAAGCCCATGTGTAAAATCTGAAGTACTGCATTTCATGGCACCAAGGGGCCAATCCAGTTTCATTGCTGGAGCTGATCTTTATGCCAGATTCTGATTCCCCTTTAAATATTCCAGATCAGGAACAGGTGCACCAATGACAACTGAAATATATGACATTTTTCAAACCACACAGAGAGGAGAATCAGGTCAACTGTGCTTCTGGCAGCAATCTGGAAATTCCGTAGGAGCCAAAGCCCTCCAGAGACCTCACGACAGGGGCTGTGCAAAAACAACCTTTGCTGAAGTTTGTCAGCAAGTCCATGTCCAAACCATCACTTGTCTCTGAGCATGAGGAAAGCAAAGGAGCAGAGAAGATGTCTGAAGCTCTGGAAAGTTTTAAAGATTCATGTTTTGAAGATCCCAGTCAGCCCTAAAAATCCCAGTCAATTCTGCTGGGCCAGTGACCAGCTCGGAGCGAAAGTCTTCCATGCTCACTTCGGATGTTCCCTTTCCCTAAGGAGTGGGACATGATAACTAAGGCCAAATCCAGGATGAAATAACACCTCTAACTCTGTGCCTTCCACCCAGATACCTGAGTTTCAGGCTGTCCTGAACATTACAATATAGGATGGTGGATGATATGCACAGTCCTACACTTCCGTCCCTACAACAAAATATAAACACTCCTATAAACATTTCACTCCCCAAAACAAAAAGGAGCAAAATTATCCTCAGATTAAACACAGGCAGCTGAGGAGAGTGAGCTGAATAGCATCACTCTGACAGTTTTCTTAAGAATGCTTAATCAGTTAATTAATATTTAAACAGGTAAACCCACATTTCCTGCATGTAGGTCTTACATTCACAGCACATCCTTCCCCTCTCCTTGATTTTTCAAGAGGCCCTGTCTTCCTCCGAAATTCAAACCCTAATTCTTAATTCCTAATTTTCTTAAATGTAAATTGAAAGTATAAATATTATGTTCAAAAGCACCAAAACAATGGTGCTGAGGGACAAAGAGACTTGTTCACTCATTCACTCAGAAGCTGCAAGGAGAATGCAGGATGTGATTTGCATGGGAAGAATGGTACCAACATCAAAAGTTATTCCAAACAAAACGACTGATTCATTCCCAGGGAGAGGCAACGATCTTGTATATTCAAGCACATCAGGCAGAGTGAATTATAATACATAAACACTATTGTATTTTAAGATAAAAGCACAGAGTTCCCAAAACATAGGAGAAAATTAGCATTTGAGTTCTGAAGACCCGAGTAAGCTGAATACATTTCCGGAAAGAAAAACCACCTGGTTCACTCCATTATAAAAAGCTCCCTCTCATTCAGCTATATGGAAGTGACAGCTGGATCCTCCCTACACCTCTAGCTTCATTTTTAGGTAGTGCTTCTTGTTCCAAAGCATGCAGGACAAGAAGAAGATGAAGGAATTCTGTGTATTTATTACCGGTGCAGATAAGATTTACATCTGACATTCCAGAATAATGACATCTACACCGGCAACTAAGATATTCTTGTTTTAGAACTGAGCAACTTTTAAAATCCCCTTTTAAGCTTTGCAGCCACAGAAGACTCTTAATAATTGATTATAATTGATTTTAACCTTGTCCTAACCTGGGCAAAATGGCAAAGCCAATCATCTTTGTCCAGACGGGATACGAGAAAAGAGCCCCCAACACACAGCTTTAAAAGCTCCAGACATGAGCAGAAGATAAAATATTTAGTCTGCAGAAGCCTTGACCTCCCAATTCCAGCCAGTTTTGAACTTGAATTGATTTCCGACAAGGCATCTGGGAGATGATTACAACAAAATGCACTAAAGCTGGGCAGCCTTTATTTTAACATCCCAGCAGCTTAACCTGTTAATAACAGCAATTGTTTTAGATACAATACCAATTTCAGTAACAGACACTGGGAATGGGCCGTGGGATACAGTGGTGTTAGAGCACAGCCACTCGCATTCCTCTCGTTTGTGTTTCCACCACAAAACCCACACTTCTGGGCTTTAAAACTCGCCTGAGGAAACACCAGCCAGGGCTGAGAGGCTGGAGATGGCTGAAATGCTGGCTGAAGCCACGGGGGCTTTCCCTGAGGTAGGATAAACACAATCAGAACTTGGGCATCAAAGAATTTGTAATCAAGTAAGAGATGAGAATACCAGAGCTACACCTTTCTTATAGATTTCTCCCAAAGGATGAAAAAGCCTTTGCAAGTAGAATCACAGAATGCTTTGGGTGGGAGGGACCTCCAAGCCCATCTTGTCACACCTCCTGCCATAGGACACCTTCCACTGTCCCAGGCTGCTCCAAGCCCCATCTACCCTGCCCCATGGCTAGGTAGATGGCTGCCCCATCCATCCTGGATGCTTCCAGGGATGGGGCAGCCACAGCTTCCCTGTGCAACCTGTGCCAGTGTCTCACCAGCCTCACAGGGAAGAGTTTCTTCCCAATATCTGTCTAAACCTACTCTCAGTTAGAAACCACCCCCCCTTGTCCTGTAACCATGTGCCCAACAAGGATATTCCCAGAGGCATTCCCACTTCTGAGCAGCCCCAAAGTTAGTCTGAGACTTTGAAAGAAAAAGCCACATATGTGGATTACTTATGGATAGAGATTTCCTGCCCTTATTTATTCAAGCAAGTCAATGGAATTAGTTTAATGAATGAATTAAATAGGATGGGGCCTTAAGTTGCCAACACAAAAATCACACTTGTATCTAAATAAAAAGACCCAGAATTTTATAATTTCTCTCATGTTTTCTCTAATTTCCTTTGCATCACAAGTATTTCCTATTGTAAATATTTTATGTTCTAATATATTATATATTCCAAACTTAAAGTAAATTGTGAAACAAATAATATAATTTACAGACTTCATTTTCAGATATCATGAAGGAAGGTATGTGAACTGCCCATGGAACAGAAAGTAGAAATATAAACTTAAAAAAAATGAAATTATGAGATCACAAATTAAATTGGCAGAAAGAGCAGGGAAATAGAATGGGTTGGACCTACTCTTGTTTCTTCCCACCCCATTTGCCTAGGATCAGCAGTCAGGACTGTCAGCTCATGTAGCTTTCTTCAGTACTTTACTATTTAGATTTTATATTAATAGGAAAAAATAGGGGGAAAGCCCCCACTTTGACTGGTTTTTTTTTATGATGCTGCTGTTTGAAGAATTTGCAAGGTAAATGTCAGAAATATCAGTGCTGGGCATATCCTGTGGGAGACTGGAAACAAAACTAAACTGTACTATTATATTATAAACACCACCTAATCCAATGACAATTAATAAAGTGGTGGCTCAAACTGCTTGATTGGGTGGATTTTTTTGCAATAGCAATCACTATTGAAATATTTCTTATTTAATATGCAGATGTTTCTTTAAGCATTTTAAGCTCAGCTCTGCTATTCCATGCAGTGCCTGCATTCCTGAGCATGTTTTTTGACTTCACCCCTTCCCCATTAGGGTTGGAGGATAAACAAGTGTGTAAATGCAAAACAATCCTGCATTTATGACTCAAACAATATTGAGATTTTCACAAGTAACCCTGAGACAATTACAGCTGTTGGTACCATATTTTCACCATGGAAACTTTTGTTTTAGTTAACAATTGAAATTACAATCAGATGTGCTCATCCCTTGTTGAAGTAATGAACAATGGTACATCTGAGAGAGGGACTCAAAGTGCATCATTTATCTTATCCCATTTTCAATTAGGCCGAGCGTGGTGTAAGATGGTTCCAAACTACACCACAGTAACAGGGCAAGGAAATTTATTACCACTCCAGTGCTAATCTTAGCAGATGGTAAAAAAATATTTTTAGCATGAAATATGCTAAAGCAATAAATCTAAACAAGGTAGATGTTATCAACTAATATCTCCCCAGTGTGAGGTAAAACTCCTGCGTGACAACTCAGCATTCCTATAAACTCGGGGTGAATGCTGGAAGATGTAAGTCTCTCTGTAGGATGAAAAATAACAGAAATTAGTTGAAAAAGCATTCCACGTGCAGTTTAATACAGCATACCTAGTGGAGGAATCAGAGGGGTAGAATTTTGCTTAGCAAGATTTTTTTCCCCTAGACAACTCATTTTTTTCTTACAGGAAATTTTTTTCATTGACTCTGGGAGAGATTTAAATCCAGTAATTCTCTCTGCTTTGGAAAAAAAAAAACCCTCACTGCCTAGTCTTTAAACAGAATACAAAAAGACAAATATTAGAATAATCTTAAGAAAGAAATAGGCAAAACTTGGGCCAAAAGGAAACAAAGAGAACCCTTCTCTTGCCAATCTATAAGCATAACAAAAAAATATAATAACAAGCAAAAGTAAAACAGAAAATGGTTTCCATTGCTCTCAACACACATTACAAAATATGTGAAATTCAGAACTTAGAGTCCTGTACCTGTGCAGCAGTGAAGATACTGAAAATACAGGGAGTAAAAAATGCTCAGCTAATTTTGGAGACTTTATTTATTGTATTGTAATCAACAGAGTCCATTAAGTTATAACAAAATTAAAATTAGTAAGAATTTGCCACAGGCAATGATGCCTTTACCATTTTAAAACACCTCCTGCTGCTGATGTATGTGATGGATCATGAAAATAAATGACAGGTTCCAAATTATAAGTAAACAGAAAATTTGGTCCTTTTTGAGGACAAGAAATCAGGATTTTGGCCAAAGCCTTTGCCTGAAACAGCAAATAGTGGCATCAGCCTTCTGTTTCAAAAGGGGAAAACAAAAATAAAGGTTCAAGACCAATTAAACCACTTGTTTAATATATTTGAGTGAGCATTTCAATTTTCTTAAAAGTGTTAACTTGCTGAGAAAATGAGAGGAGGAGCTCATGTCAGGAGATGGACTTGTGAGTTTTGTGTAAGGAATGGGCACCACCAGAGAAATAAAGGAAGTGTACATAGCTCAAAAGTAAAAACTGTTGCCTTCCTTAGGAATCCTGCAAATTTCTTTTTTCTTTTTCTTTTTTCTTTTTTTTTTCCTTTATTCCACTTTTTCCAAGCATCAGGTACAAAGTATTTAAAATTAAAATAACTGCTTATAAACTACCAGGCAGGACATGTGTGACTCCCAGGAATCTCATCAGACTGAGCTCTCAGGGTAACGAAGTGGAACTGATGATCAGCTCAGTGGCCACAATTAGACCAAAGAACAACAGGAATGCAAGAACCTCATATATTGAAAACAGGATAAAATGTACATATTGCATAGAGAATTACTGAGAACTGTAATTCTTTCCAAGGGAACACTGTCCAAACTGAAATTAGTTTAATACATTACCCGAAACACTGCTGAAATCTTCATTCTCAAATCACTTGGCTGCATGGCTCTATTTTTCTAAATTATATCAGAGCAGAAGTAAAAATGAGGAATATGTATTTGTCCCAACAAAAGCTCAGTTCTGTAGTTTTTCCTCAACAGAGAGACTGGCAAAAGGAGACCTACCTGAATGAAGGCTACAAGAGCAAGCCCACAGAATTTAAATAACTTCCTTATCTATTAAAATATAAAAACTTATAATAAAATTGTGGCTATAAAAATCATGGAATTAATCTATATTGTGTCTTTACAGTTTTGCTTCAATAATAGAAGTAAAATAGATTAAGGTTTTAAAAGCAGTAATTTTGTTGCTCTAAGATTTGGCTCTTGCATTTTTATGCCTCGATTAAGAATTTCCTTAATTTGCTCCTTGGTTCAGGCGCACCCCAGCCTCACAGGCTGACCACACAAAGACTGAATTAATTCAAGGGCTTTTTAATAAACCTCAGAAAGTTTTTACAAACCTTCTAGATTAACCACGAGCCCACGAAGTGGAGATGTGGATTCAGACTCTGCCAGCACCTGAGGCTGAGATGGCATATGCTGGAGAGGACTCCCTGTGCACCAGGCAGGCACAGGAGAGCATCTTTTCAAACTCAGAGATGCTCACATCAAGAGTCTCCGCGGTGCCAACATCAAGTCCAGAAGTTCGATTTGTGCAGAATCGAGATTTTAATGCAGCAGGCCAAGGAGAAACCTCCCACGAGGCTTTGAGTGGGGGAAAAGAAGAAGGGAAAGATTATGCATAGTAAGGGAGCAGAGGAAAATCACAGACCTAATTTAGGCTGGGGTTACCCTTGCAGAAACCGTGAGGAAGGTGTACTGGGAGTGAGGGATGGATGATACAGGAGGAGGAAGCAGCTCCAGGAACCGGAGCCGTGAGGGAGCCATTGTCCCGAGCTGTGAGGGGAAGGATTGACCTGAGCTGTGAGGGAGCCACTGGCCTGAGCCATGAGGGAGCCCTTGGCCTGAGCTATAATGGGAGCCATCGGCCCAAGCCATGAGGGGAAGAAGGATCGCTCCGAGCTGTGAGGGAGCCATTGGTCCGAGCTGTGAGGGGAAGGATCAGCCTGAGCCGTGAGGGGGAAGGATCAACCTGAGCCGTGAGGGGGAAGGATCAACCTGAGCCGTGAGGGGAAGAAGGAACAGCCCGAGCTGTGAGAGGAAGAAGGATCAGCCTGAGTCATGAGGGGGAAGGATCCGCCTGAGCCGTGAGGGGAGCTGTCAGCCCAAGCCAACTCCACGGGCAGGAGGTGCTCCGCACTGACAGCAGGGCCTCTGCCACAGCAATTCCCGTCAGGAAGGCTTTGTTTGTGCCCCACAGAAACTGTTCCAAGGCTGGAGACTGCACTCAGAGGCACACAGATGTCCCTGGGCTGTAACGCCATGGCCAGACGTGTGTCAGCTCTGAGCTCTGGGCTTCGGAGCACGCACGCCTGAGGAGGTGAACCTGTTCTGGGGACAGGGGGCTCCGCAGATTCTGAACAAAAAACCGCAAGTAAAGTAACAGCAAAACCAAACAGCTTAGGGAAGCAAAGCAAGGTGCCTCTATATAATTCCTGGAAAGGATTTATAACCTATATAAACATGGATCATAAAGCCATTGGCAAACAGATACAAGTTATTTCTAAAAGCTCCTTAGTTTAGATGTCAGAATTTAGAATTTTGAATGAAATGACCCCGCTCCTCAGGACACCTAATTCCGTGCCTTGGGAATGTACTGGCTGTTCTTAGCAGAGACTTGATTTTTGATCCTTCCCAGTGCTTGGATTCCTGTCCAAGGACAGTCTCTCAGGTAATCTTATGAATGTACTTTGAGCTAAATGTCCAGATGAAAGATTTTCGTAAAAAAGAAGCTTACAGCATCTGGCCACTCTGCTTCCCTTCAGTGCAGTACTAAAGGACTTAAAGGGAGGTGTGTACTGAGGGGTCAGCACCCAAAGTGCAATATGCATGGCAGGGAAGCTTTCCATCACTTGTCACATGGAGTCAAGTTGCTATAAATCTTGGGAACGAGATGGCTTTTTCTTCCCTATGTTTTTATGAGAAACAGGTTGCTGATAATAACTGGTCTGACACTTTGACCTTCTTCCTAGTGAATGTTGCATTAGTATCTTACTGTACATCCTCTGAGGAGAGAAGCTTTTCCTCTCAGAACTGGAGGATGGATCTGAGGCTCACTGTGCTTTTCTGCTGAGCTGCAGGGATCTCACACTGCTGTCAGCAGTGTTAGCACAGAGCCAGCCACACCTGCCCACAGCATGAGGGCTGGGATCCTAAATTGTCCACAAGGTGCTCAGCTTCTGGGCAGCTCCAGATGTTGCTTTTGGCATTCCCTGTATATTTTTTCCTACTGAAGAAGCTCTTACAACACAAACCTGCTGAAGCACAATCCCTGATTTCTGCAGTCACTTGAGAGGCAACCAAACCAACACTGACATCTCACAGGGTGTCAGTTCATAGGATCATTTTGTTCTGTTGCAGAGAAAGGACTCCCAGCTCTAAATCCAGCCAGCAGGAGAGGATCAGGAGTTCAGAAGCATGCCTGCTTGGTAGGGTGCATCCCTGTTATCCACAGACACAACTCCCATTCAACTGAATCAACAGATATCCCTTATGGGAGGTAAGTAGATGAGATAAGTAGATAGAATTAGATAAGAGATAAATAATAAATGGACTTGGTACTAGAGAATCATCCTGCAGTGCAAAGCAGTGCAAAGTTTTACTCTTTGAGAACATCTGTATTTTGTGTTTCTCTAAGTTTGGAGAGCTCAAAACATCAACTACAGAGAAAAAGCAAATAACAAGAAAACACAAGTATGGTTGTTCTAATGAAATTTTGAAAAATATTTTACCTGTTTCAGAGTACAAAAGGGAAACCATGTCATCACTATTACCTCTGTTATTTAAACAATCTTCTTTCTAATAAAGAACCAGGAGAAATAAAAAACTATTGATCTTTATTTATTGACTTCCTAGTGAGTATAGTTAAAGTTGACACAAATCAATCACAATAAAGTTAAAAGGATAATACAGCATAATATGACCCAAGATTGTACTGCAAGTTTAATTACTGAAACTCAAAGTTTTAACATACATGGAAGAGAAATGTCCAGTTAATTGTATTCACATGCACACTGTAAAAGGACAGGGAAATTCTTGGGGCTTATAACATTTTAAAATGTTTTCTCAGCCAAAGCAAGTAGAAAATACAGAAATGTGAGGGGAAATAGGTCTCTTTCTGAGGGAATAAATGGATCTTTGATTTCCTTTTTTGTCCACTTGTTGTCATTAATTTAAAACTTTCCAGGCACTCTGCAGGCAGTAAAATGGGCCAAAATATTCCTTGCTGTCAAAAGTAAATCTGGTTACAGTTTTGCTTTTAAGATGGTTGGCAAATGGCAAGTGAACATGCCAATAAAGAGCACTGCTGCCTTATGCTCATGGAAAACAAGAAATCTTTGGAGAAAAGGGAAATCAACATTAAAATCACAATTAAGAAGATGAATCCAGCAGATTTCCATGGGCTGTGGGCCTGGGAACAGGCTGATTGCCATGGGATGTAAGGGAGGTTTATAAAACCATGAGTGGCATGGAGGCAGCATCAAAGCACAAAGGAAACCGCTGCTTCCTTCCTTTTTAGAAGGATCCAGGAGAAAGCAAATGAAACAGAAAGATGTCATTCAGAACAAGGACATGTTTGGGAAAGGTGAAAGAAAATGATGTGAAGTTTCTTTCCAGCATCATCTCCCCAGCTGCCTGGTGGTGGTGACACCCTCCAGGGCACCCAATATCAACCCTATCTAAAGGACTGAACTGACTCAAACACTGGAATAGAAATAAAAATAGAGGCAACCTTGCCTAAACCTCAAAATGGAAAACATAAAATTATATTAATTGGTTAATGTCATCAAAAACTAATTATCATAGCTATAATTTTCCTACCCAGCCCTTTTTTTCTCCCTACTGATAAACAATAATTATCTATTGGCTACAATAATGTGATAGTCACAAAAGCACAATCTGGTGAGATTTAATTGTGATTCCTACAAAGAAAAGTTTCTCCTTTTAGAGGATCCAGTGGGATTTGCAGTGTTGGGACCAAGCTCTGCAAAGGCAAAGGCATCCTGGGGTGAGCACAGTACTGTAGTTCTGATGTGTTGCTGAGGACACAAGTGAGACCAGGGGTGCGGGCAGAAATTCCTCCATCAAGGAAGACTGGAAAAACAGAGAGTAGGGAATTTGGCTCTGATTGCCAGTGCCCTACCTTTGGAAATGCCACAGTGAGGGATGTGGGGTGTCTGTAGTTTTCCCACTGCTCAAAACCCACCATTGCCTAAGATAAACAGAAACTTCAGCTTTTCACCACAATGCAAATGGACCTTTAAAATATAAACAGCACTTACAACAGGCTCAAACTTCAGCAGCCAGAGGGGACATTAAAGAAATTCCAAGCAAGAGCAAGTGCTGAGTCATACAAAACTGACAAAATAATATGGGCAGTTATCACCCAAATGCATTATTTATCACTGAAACCCATTGACGCCTGTGCTTACACAGGAACCCTCCTGTGATATTGAAGGCCAAAGTGTCTTCTCTCCCTAACAACAGTGTTGTATCTTTGGCAACTCGAGCAGGGACTGGGAAAATCAATAGCACTTCATGAGCAAGGTCTCGGGCTTCTTCTTTTACGAGGATTCTGTCAATGCAAGTGGCCATTACTGTACTTTAAAGGCACGATATAAAATTGCCTCAACAAGATATAAGACACACTGTTGGAAAGAACCTGGGGAGAGTATTTTAGTCAAAGTTAAATAGTTTCATCACGTAATTACTTCTATTGGCACATCTCCAGCTGGAGACACTCATGCAGGGTAGGGGCTTTCTGGGATGGGGTGGGGAAATTGGAAGGGAGGGCTTTCGATTGGGCTCGGGCTGACCTAAACAAGGTCAAGCTGCTAGAATGGAGCCACAGCCAAGCACCAAGACTATTGACAGCAACACAGCTACAACAAAGTTGCTGTCTTTTTGTTTTCATCTTTTTTCTTTTTTTTTTTTTGGAAGCTAAGTGGTCTGAAAGTAGTTTTAGTTTTATAGCTGAAAAATATGTCATCCTGATTTGCAGACTGCTAATTCATTTTCTAAGGACTGTTTAGAATTTATTCAGGGGGAAAAGGAAGCTGTGCTTGTTCTATAACTGATTCACATTATATGACAAAATTTAACTTTTGTGCTTTATGGGATTTTATGAATTCCACTAAAACCATTAGCTGGTTGTCTCTTTGTGATTAAATTTAACCACTTATGTAATACTTTAAAGTGATGACAGTCTCGCCTGTATTTATGTTTTCTTTTGTTCAAAATGCACGTCATTGCAGAGAAAAGAAAAAGACACTTCCACTGATTCTCTGGCAATGAGAGAAAGCCAGGATAAGCAGCAAAATATAAAAGCACAAACAACTTGTTTTAGAAGGGTTAAAACATTTCCTGCATGGAAAGGGCCACCCACAGCAGAGCTGTTTTCCTGAAAACACTTCTCAAGTGCTAAATACATTAACTCCATGACTGAGTGTCACTCCCAGGGTTTTCTACCTGGATTCTTTTTTAAGAGTGCTCCCTTCAGTCAAAACCTGGCAGGTTTGGGTTAGAGTTCAGAGTAGGACACTGCCATCCCACATGGCAGGTCATCCAAGACTTGCTTGGCCTTTTGAAGCCATCTCAGAAGGCTTTGCAGCATCCGCCCACACGGCCTCATTTTATTCCCTGAAACATATCAGAGCTGTCCTCGGGGTCAGGCTATAAAAAGGCTGCTTCAGTGGCTTGGAGCACATAATTCCATGGTGTTTCACCCCAGAACACTGGCTCAGCCTTGCTGGAAACCACCCAGGGTCGGGTGTTAGGTGGCGTGGCCATGAACAGCACAAACCCCTCGATGGGGGGACATCACTCACTCTGCACCACTTGGTGTGGGGAGTGCAGAGCAGTCCTTGATCCTGGCTGAACCGAGAGGATTGATGTGCTGTACCCACAGGACAAACCCTCTGCTTGTGTACACATGGATAATGCCCACCTGCTACGTAGGGATGAGCTTCCCAAATTAAAATGCATTTTTGAAGCTACTTTGATACCTGCACTTGCCCTCTAATCTGGTTCACTTGGGGTTTTTTCCAGCTTCACACAAATGAACTGCTTCAAACAGTTCCTTGCCTTTTTTATGCCGTAATTAGCCAGTGTGAGGTTTAAGACAAGAAATATTTAGTCCTGGAACAATGACAGAAGTAAAAATGAATACTGTATCACCCAGCAAAGCCAGACATAAGGTTTCTGACCTCCATAAAAACCCTTTCCCTCTATTTCCAGGGAGACACTCTCATATATATCTCTGAACACTATGTCAAGGCCTCCTAGAAATTTTTCTAATACATTCATTATAAGTTCTGCATCTCTCTCTCTCTCTGAGGTGAGCCAGAGCCTTTGGACTGAGGAGTTAAAGGGTCAGGAATATGATAAACAGTATTGATGACACCCTCGAAATGGTAACTGCTTAAGTGGGATATATTTAACAAATCATTGCATTTCTTCTGGAGGCTGTGATTTTCCAAACTTTATACTCTCAAGGTTCTCAGAACAACCACAGAGCTCTGCACCTGAGGGACAGCAATAGCCACAATTACAGGGAGTTGAGGCTTTCCTAACCAGAATCCATGTTAAATATCATATCACAAATTGCATGAGATGATGATGTGCTCCTGGAGCTACCAATTTATAAAATAGTAAATTCTATTTATTTGATTTTCACCTTTTCTCAGAGGCATCCAAAATACTTTTTCTTAAAATGCATTTATTGAAACATCTTTGTTTTCACAACCCAGTTAATTTATGTCTATAAGAGCTTTAGATTTCTAGTCCTTGATTGTTCTCAGTCTATCCCCTCCATCTAAAGGCATTTCAATTGCTAGTATGGATCAAGATTATCAGCATGTGAGCCCTGCCTTGTTGCACAGCCACAGAGACAGAGGAAAATGCAAAGAAAATGCTCATTACCATTACAAAATGCACTATATCCCAGCTATGTGCAAGGATCACCTAACGGTACATTACAGAGTGGATTGACTCATTAGAAAATAATAAAAAATTAAAATTCTGCCTATTTATTCCACTTCTCATTCATTTCAGGTTTTATTTAACCATGTGCTTTGTACCCTGACTCTTCACTTAACAACCTCTTAAACTTTTGAATCCTTGGGTGGGAATTTGACATCACACCTGAACATCTAAGTGCTGTTTTCCAGGCACTACCTGAGCACAACATGTTAAATAACCAGCCATTAATGTCAAAAAATCAAGCTTTACTATACATTTTTGGCATTAATTTTATAAGTACCATAAAACAAGATTTTTACTGGGTAGTTTTGGTATATAATTTCTTCCACAAGAGGAATGGTTTCTGTATAGTTAACACATGTGGCAGGGTAAGGAAGCATGAAAACAACATCACTGTAAAATTCATACTAAATGATGGAAATAATAACTGGAATAAGTGTAATTTGAGTAGCAGCCTGAAACAACAGGCAGAGAGCTGAGCAGTGCTAAAGCAGACAAACTGCAAAGGCAAGTGGTCAAACCTGAGCCCTGAGCAGAAAAAGGGGAGAACTTTTCAGTCAAAAATACTCTTGTCACAAAGAAGGGGAGTATTTAAAGGAGCTGGTGTGACACCAATGGAGGAATTTCATGGATGTGGAGCTGTGGGGGCTGCAGCATCTCTTAGGAAGAGGGAGAAGCTGGGAGGGAGCTCAGGTATGCACACCTGGCCGTCTTAGAGTGGGACCAGCCCTGTAATTTTCCAAGCAGAACAGCAGGATGTTATTTAGCCCAGGTGTCTCTGTAATTGTGGGACTGAGAGAATCAGCGCTCAATGGCCCACAGCCTCCCCCTGCCACCCGTGTAATGCAGCAGAGTCTGCACATGGGGAAAGGAGAAGTGGGAATCTGGGTGATCCACAGCACAAAAAGCATTGTTAGCTACCCACTGACTCTCCTGGGTGACAAATATTTATTCAAGGGCTGCAGTTTCAGATCAAAACCAACTTTCCTCATTCAGGAAAACAGACAGTAAATTTAAAGCCTCTGTATTTTTGGACTGGTGTAGCAGGAGCCATTCTGAAATGTTTCTGTTTCTTCCAGAGGTAATTATGTCCCCCCCATATAAAGGTATATGTCAGACCCATATAATCTTTCAGGCTTTTTCATTCCAACTGCTGCAGTTTTTGAAACAATGAAACTCCTTTCTGAGGACAAATGGTATGAATAAGTCAAAGAGTAATTTTGAGGAGCAGTGTGAACATCAGTATGTGGCAAGCCCACTGTATTCTAGGTTCATCCTTCCACAAAAGTATGGAAACCCACAAAACTCCAGACTGAGAATAAAAGACTTTATGTTCTCAGGAAGCAATTCTTCTGCCATAAATCCACAGGTAAGAATCTCACAAAAAAAGGAGAATTTGTTTACTCTTCCTGTGGAGGATTTTCTTTTCCCTTTCCACCGCTTAAGTAGCTACTTGGGAAAGTCAAAATAAAATGTTTAAAGGATTAAAAAGAGACAGATGTGCTCTCTAGGACATCAGCTGACTCACAGACATGTTAATAACTTGGGACTGATTGAGTGATGCTACAGTACCCCAAATATGAAATAAGAAACAACCAGTGCCTATATCCATCTGGATTCTTTCCTGTCCATCACATGGTATATCAGGGTTGACACACAGCTAATAAAAGAAAAGCTCTTTTTAAAAAATTTAGTTAAAAATTCAAAACCTAATGATGGTTTTGCTTTCTTATTAGTCCTGGTTCCAAACTGTGGCTGTTAAGCCTATGTGCAAATATTCCTGCCCTTAAACCTATGTCAGATATATGATTGAGAATCCAACTAAATTGCCATAAACTGCACCTTCAACTAGGAAAGACTCAAGAGGGATAAATTCCAGCAGGGAGCATCCTCTGGTTTAAAGACAAGAGGAGACACTCACATGCAAACACCTTTAATGCCAAACACACTAAAACAAATGCTCAAAAACCTAAACTTAGCAGCTTCTAAACTTATAGAAATTGAGGAAAAAACCCCCCAGACTGACTCTGTTTATCTGAAAACATGCAGTGCTTCACAATGTAGGCCAACACAATTTAGTGTGCATTAAAAAAGTCTTCTAAAAGGGACTTTTTTGTTTCTTTGGTTTATTTTTTTGTTGGTTCTTTTTTTCTGAAAAAGAAGGTAACAACTTTGCTCTGAATGTTCTCATCCTCTCCAATTTCAGAATAACTCCCCTCTAACAGCAATTTGACCCTGCTATGCAGATCAATTAGGAAACAACACTGTCATTACAAAACTCCACACAGCAGAGCAATGTGAGGTTTTGCAGTATATAATTGTGCCAGCCTCAAACATGCATAAAAGGCAGCCATGGGGAAGCTGACCATGCATTTCTTGTTAAAGACAACAAAATTATCCCAAATTCTCCTAAGAACTAAACATTCCATTTAAAACATCAAGTGTGAGTTAATAAGATCCTTTTTCAAAATCGATAATTCAGATTTTTTTCAATAAGTTTTCTATTAGCATTTCCCCCATCCCCCTAAATACCATTATTTTTTCCCCAGCTGTATAAATAGTCTTATAGAATATGGCCTGAATGAATGCACCGTTCAGAAAACAACATAATTACAGCCATTTCCAACAAACTGGGTGCCAAGAAAGTTACAAATTAATTGAAGGTTAGCACTGAAAATTAAATCCTAGTCAGCTTGAAGTCATTTTTTAGGCTAGTTTGTATAAAATTAAATAAGAAGTTCAGTCTTCCAGTGTTTCATCAGCTTAGTAGAGAGATTTTTAAGGTTCAGCTAAACAAGTGGTTTGTGGTGTTTTGTCTTGTGGAAAACCCTGCATTTCTCCCTGTGGGCATTTCTTATTCTCATCCTGTTTTCCAGGTTCTCCAAAGGGAGAGACCAAAACTCTTGGGTTCATTGCCAGTTCTACTGGACATGGACCCACTCCAGAAGAGAAAGTTCATGTTGACTGAACTTTCACTTTCTAATTAACAGGCACACACTTCTCTTTTCCACTCTGTTTGTGTGTACCTCCAAAATGATGTAGTGGTTAAAAAGTTTTATTCCTAATGTAGGAAAAGCAAGAAATCAGAAATCATTGATTTAGAACCCACAATTTCAGGTGTTTCAGGTCTTTCCAGGGAGTCCAATCACAAAAAAAAAAACAAAACAAAAAAAACAAAAAAAAAAAAAAAAACCAAAAAAAAAAAAAAAAAAAACCAAAAAAAAAAAAAACCACACCAAGAAGGAAAGATTCAACATGCCAGTGTCAAGAACCTGAATTAAATTCCCACAGTTCAGTCAGAGAACCCAGTAAAAACCACAGCAATATTTAGAAAACCCCTTCCATCCATCCAGCTTGGAAGCAGCAATGAAGCACAGCATCTGGGGATGAGAATCAGGTGGATTTGCATGCCCCAGGAATACTTCAGAGATGGGCTGGCACTTAACATCTTAAATCAATTCCCAAAGTTATCCAGAAACTTTACAGGAAATCCCAGAAGCTGTTCCTATCTTTGCTGGAAAGCTCTGCCCACACTCCCTATCCTTGCTGGGCAAAACACTCAACTTCAGCCATCAATCCTGTGTTTTGCCTGCAAGGGATACAAACATGCCTGTGGTGAGAAATAAAATCCAGGAGGTTTTCCAGCAATGAGAAATGAAACTTCTGGTCCAAGGAGGATCCTCTGTTGAGTTCCCTTCTTCTCTCCCAAATCAAAGCACCTCCCTAAGGAGACATCCTCTGCTAGTTAGATTTCCCACTCCCTTTGGGAACCTGCTAAGCCCTCCTCATCCTAAATGACTTTAATCTTTCATCTCCCAGCTCCCAGGGAACTGCTGGAACCATCAAGCTGAAAAGTGATAACCCATGTCTTCCCTTCTGTTTGGCAAACAGGTGACAGCAAAGTAACAAAATACCCTGGAGAAAAAGAGGGGACCAAGGAGGCAGTTCTGAGGGGACAAGACATTCCTGGGAGAAGGGAGAAGGCAGAGCAGGTCTGCTTCTTGGGCTTTTTGTTCTTGTGTATGAACAGTTTCACATAAAAGGCAGAAAGGAAAATTCCTCTCCTTCCCTGCTCCTACCTAGGTGCCCAAATCGAGGACAACACCTGCGTGCCAAAGTTCCTAACACAACACCTCAACTCAGTCAGGTCTGGCCAATGCCAAAACATTCCAGATTTGCTTCCCGAGTCCCTATAGGACTTTTGCTCCTATATTCAATTGAAATATTCTTGTTGAGCCTCATTAGCTTTTAGGGATTTAAAAACATAATTGAGGAAGCTTTAGGTCAAAAGGGTGATACACAGGAGGCCTGAATTTTGAAAACATTCCTGGCAAATGTTTTCTGACTTATTCTCAGCCTCTTCATTCTCTGTTTTCGCTGCTTTTTCTATCCACGAAGGGTATATAAAGGGCATCTAAAACTTTAGTCAATAGATCCATTATTATGATTGGCTGAAAACCATAAAATGCATCCATCAAGCCATTGTGTTGCATCTTGTGTTAAATTATGGTGATAAATAGTCCTTTTTTCATGACGTCACCTACTCAGCTATGCAGAAATCCATTCCCTGCTGCCATTATGCATCACTCAGCCTCGTGCCAGCCTGCTGAAAAATCCTCCCCACGCCACGGCCCTGCAAGGCTGCGCTGCTCTGCCGAGACAAATATTTTCTGTTGCTTTTATGTCCTATTGTGAAACAATTGTTTTCCTGGTTCCCGGCGTTACCCCAAGTGTGCAGTAATGTCCTCAGCTACCAGCTCTGGGCATTGTAGCTCATGTACTTTTAATTGTTTACAACTCGCATCAGAACTGGATTGAGTCCATTTGTACTCATATTGTTTTATCACTACGAGATGATACATTTTGCCACCTTCTTCTAGGTCAAAATTGAATCCTATGGAGAGCCTTTGAACAGAGAACTAATATTCACAGGAGCTGAGCTGGGGATGTATAGCAATTTTATTATTATGTTTGGGATTTTGCTTTGAATTTAGACAAATCTTTCTTGTATAATTAGATTTCATAACACTTGAATTACAGCTTACAAAAACAACAATGAACAAGAATAAAAATATTTGGCTAAAATTACTTTAAATCAAATGATTGCCTATGAAAACAAAGAACACTACCAGCTTTAGGGGTTTTTTTTTTCATGTTTCCTTATTATTATACATCCATCTTATCTTTTGTTTAAATAAATTGTCTTTTTCTTCCCTCATTTAGTAAAGAACAGAAGAGACAGGATAAGTCGGGGACAGCTTTTATAAAATATTGCTCTTACATTTTGGCACTAACTGAAGAAAATGAGGGATGTATTCTAAGGACTGCAGAAATACCTTGCATTTACAATTCTCATTTAAAATTAAAAAAACAAACCCAAAATTGGGCTCATTTCCTACTTCTAATGGGAAAAGTAAGACTTGAAGGAGCAGCATCAAAAGCAAGAACCAACAGCAAAAAACATCCTATCATTTTCAGGCTCACATAATCTTCTTTTCTTGTTATTATCAGCAGTACAACATAAAAACAGAACCAGAGAAAGCAGGTAGCACCTCTTCTTACACAGAAGGATCTGCATCACTTCAGGCATAAAAAGCAGCTAGATTTTCCCCCCTTCTCTCTTCCTCTCTTTGGTGTTTCCAACACTACTAAATGTTGAATTAAGCCTGGGGGAAGTTGGCTTCAGCTCAAGGTAGGAACAAAAAACGTAAGGGATGCAGTAATGATTCTTCTCATCCTCTCTGAAGGAGGAATGGACCCACAAAAGGCTGAAAAGAGCTGGACTTTTGTCACAGCTGTATCTGAGCACAAACCCTTTCAGGATGATGCTGGCACAGCTTTCCCTGTGCTGCCAAACACAGAACCACCTTCTCCTTCTCCTTCAGGCTATGTATCTTCCACATTTCCACACTCTAAAAAGGAGAGGAGGAAGGCAAGAGAAAGAATGCTCTGTGCTCATGCGGAGCCCAGGAGCCAAAATGTCACCAATCACCAGCTGCTCTACATCAGTGACAACCTGAGTGGTGGCACTGTCCCACCTGCAGCTCAGCTCTTCCCACTCCTGCTCCAGAATGAAACACATCTCCATGTAATTAGCTGGAGAAAGTGAAGTTCTTTCACCTGCACGGCTGAAACACAGGAACAGAATGAGCTGCCCCCGGGGAAACACCAACCAAACATTTCTAGAGGGAAAACACAGGAGAAACTTGGCTCCTGTCTTTAGGCACAGCCCTTCTTTGCCCTTAATCTGGGCTGGGATGGGGAATGAGGGAAAACCCAGATTTGGTCTGGGCCAGGATTCAGAATGGGGGAAATCTTAGACTGGATTAGAATCTGAGATCTGAGATCTGAAGTCGGGGAAAAAACTCAGATGGGGTCACAACCAGGATCTGGAAGGGGCAAAACCCAAATTGGATCAGGCTTGGGATCCAAAATGGACACAAACCCTGATGGTATTTGGGCCAGAATCAGGAATGGGGGGAAAACCCAGACTGGATCATGGCTGGAATCCAGAACGGGGAAAACCCTGACTGGATTAGAGCTGGTATCTGGAATGGGAGAAAACTCAGACTAAATTTGGGCCAGATTTTGTAACGGGTTTGGTTTTCCCATCTTTAGGCATAGCCTTTATTTGCTCTTAAGGCACTGGTTCCAAAAGATCTGGGGGAAAAAAGCTGAAAAGGGAAAATTATCATTGTAATATTTCAAAGAGATTCAGCCGCTGAACCAGCCCCAACTGATCATGCAGCAGAACTTAAACTTAAAGCTCCCCAATATCCTAAATCCTCCTAATAGAATCCACAGAGCTACTTAGTGGAAGAGAATAATGCCTTGTGCCCCTTTTTCTCTCATTCCTGTTGCAGCTCTAACCTCCGCCCTGTGTCATTACTTTTACTGGTAAATGATGAAAGAAGGCACCGTGCAGTTCACAAATTGGATTGGATTGGGAGGACTAAATACCTAAATATGTCTGAGCACTCAGCAAAAAGATTTGAGGTGGAAGAAGGAAATTTCCTTCTAGAACCCCTAGAAAGCCAAGAAAATGTAGAAAGACAGCTGAAGTGCTTTTGGGGAATGCAAATTGTCAACATAATTTTCAAATTCTTTTCAAATTCAAATTGCATCTTCTGTGGAGAGCTGCTGTACAGTACATAAGGTACACTTTGGGCAGCGTCACTGGGAACATTTATAGAAACTTCCCTTTTTCCCGGCCATTGAAAAAGTAAAGCATAACTAGGATACATTCAAAGATGATTTGCAAAATTTTGGCTTTTGCCTATGTAAGCAGACTGTCAGCTGAAACTCCCCTCCAAAGATGCTTGTAAGACTTTACACTTGGAAATTTGCTTGAAGAGCCTGACCAGAAGAGAACGTTTGGAAAAGATCCATGCTAAGAGAACAACGGGAATTTGGTTAAAGCTGAATCAACACAAGTATTGCATTTTTGTTTGATACCTCCCAGTTTATATTAGCAATGGAAACCACCTGTCTAAATGCTGAGACTCAAATGGGATATGATCAATTGGGGAATAAAATGTGGGGTTTGATGCAGGATTAATCCAAGAGCAGGGAAGCACCCAACAACTCTGAAATGACCAGTTATTGTGGAAAATTTAACCAAATTATATTTTGAGAACGGCATTCAAATCCTAATTTTCAGAAACACTTGTTGAGGGTTCACAAAGGGGTGGGAGTGTACAGAAGAATTTGCCACAGAATTTGAGCAGTTTTACACTACACCTTTGCATTTTTTACCTTCAACACCTGATTATAAGAGGGTTTTGTTCTTCCCTAAGAAGTGTAACACTGCTAATGGTTGAGGTAACAAATGCCACCTTGGAGAGTGTCCCATGAACAAGCAGTGATTTTACATTTCCGGAACACCACACAGACAGTGCCTTCCTGAGTGTTATTTACACCTCGCTGTGGAGCACATAGCTGGGCTTTCCTTTTCCAAGGGATGTACTACGGCACTGCAGAGTCAAGTACACTTGTCTCATTGCACTGACTTCTGAGGCATGATTTCTGTGCAGCAAGGGATGTATTTATCCCGCTGCCTGCTGCCCACTGTATTTACCTGCTAAGTGTCCCCAGTACGAGGTGATGGTATCTCTAGCACGAGGTGATAATGCGCTATTGTGTTCTCAACAATCCGGAGTGCAATGGAATACACCATTAATTCTGATAGGTCTGTAAGGACACCTTTGAAAATGTTTTAAAAGACAGATTAGTGTCTCATCAAGGCAGAGATTAAGTGAAAATACTTTCAAATTTGTCATGCAGCGTGGTATCTGTTGGGTTATTTATTATTTCATAGCGCATGCAAAGTAATAGATCAAATACACCTTAGAGACTCCTAGGAGATATCAATGCCTTTCAGTATATTTAAATACACTGGCCAGCACTACGGCAGCTTGGCATTTTACTTTCTTCTTAAAACAACAAAGAGATTTTCAGTGCCTACTGAGACGCTGCAGTTCCCTGCATCCCTTGGTTAGGAAATCTAAATTCCCCCTACACTTGTTCTTCCAGGGCTGAACCGCCGTCCTACGAACTGTGTCGCATCGCTCCCACCTCCCCTGGAGTTTAAATGTTAGACCTGGCTTGGAAAGGCTGTTTTGCCACTGAATTCCCTTCTCCTCTCAGTGCTAGGCTCAGCTGGAATGCTGGGATGGAGCTGCCGGCGGCTCTGGCCGGGACTCACCACAGCTTCTCCCTTACCTGGGTCAGGGGGCAGTGGGACGGACGGAACCGACAACGAGGCAACGGGAAAAGAACTTCCTTCTCCCTTCTCCCTCCTTCATCTGATTTCACATAAGCAAAGATGGGAAGTAATACCACAGCATATTGTTTGCAATATGCTCTCTTGGCCATAGGGAAGGGAAACAGTTCGGGGATTCTTTTAAAAGCACTTAGCATGACATACAGTCTTTATATTTTGCTTGGATGATGCCTGCCTTCTGCTTGTCTTACTTATTTAGGTTTCAAGTCCTCTCAGCAAGAGTGTTCCTCTCAAATACATTTTGCAAATCCAGTGAATAGTTTTATTATAAAATAATTAAGACATTATTAACATTCATCCTTACAGCTTCCCACTCTTCTAACTTCCTCACCATAATGCTCTGCTGAAACACTAAGTTCCCTACCATAGCACTTGCCTTTCTGCAGATACTTTGTCTGGAGACAATTAAAGAAAATCAGAATGACAATGATTATCAAAGGCAAAAGATAATATCATATTCAAAGAACAAAAATAGGATATGAGACCTCAAAATATCTTTACACAAATATCAAAGTTAAAAAGAAGGAAAGAGACTTTAAAAGAAATTACTAAGTAACAAAAGGCTCTTTTTTTCCCTGTGCCCTTCAGATCATTCATGGCATTCTGATTTGAAAGGAAGATGACAGAAAGAGTGGGAGGTTGTCTGAAATTTTTACACTGGAAACAAACAGGTGCAGACAATGAGAGAATAAGTGAGCTGAAAGCTGCAGTTCTCTACTAAGAAATGTTAATGCACAAGTCAAACCTATCGAAGGGGAAATCGCCTCCCACAACAAAGGGAAAATGTAGATGTGACAGACATAGAGATGCCAGGCAACAATCAAAGAAAACAGATATCTAACCTAGTTATTCAGACATGCAGTATAACTCCTATTATCCTCCCATTATTATGAGGATAGTGGCATGTGCTGGAAAGTCATACACAGTGTCCCAGGACACACTTGAAACACAGCAGAGAAGCTCTTGACTTCAAGGATCCTGTATTCAGTCTCCGGTGAAGACACAGGGTGAGATATTGCAGATCTAAAGAATATCATATAGTTAAAAGCTGTCAGAGGAGAAAAGGGGAGATCAGCTGTCTTGAGAGATAAGCCACAACACAGGCTCACCACAGAAATATACAGAAATTAGGGCTTAACAAGGTTCCCACACCGAACACAGCCACAGATCTGGCACACACAATTTGTGTGTGTTTGAAATTGCACACACAATTTCCCTATATTTACTTCTTTTCTCCCAAATGCTTTTATCCTAGTTAAATGAGCTTTCATTTTGGAAGGAGGACATCTAGTGACTTCATCATTACCCCTAATAATGTGAATAGGGAACAGAATTTGTCAGTCTTGCTGTGGTGGAAACAGCTGGTGTGAAACCCTCCAGGTTCTCTTTGTCCAGCTTGGCAACTGCAAGCGCAGTCCCGTTGTGCTGTTACAGTCAGAGTCTCCTCACAAATGGAATCACTTTTCCAGAAAGAAGGAAAGACTGAGCAGTGCCATTTGTAGGGTAAGAGAGAACAGGGTTGTCCTCCAGCAAGGGTGAGGAAGATGGTAAGGGAGAGTGTGTCAAGCATTAGCTGCTTCTCTTCTGCTTTTTCCTTTTGTTACTCCTTTGTGCTTTTATTAATCTCTTACAATTTGGATTTCAATGAAACCTTCAGTTTAATCCTCAATTTTTGTCCTCGTAGGATGACTCCTTTTAATGGCTAATCTGGAGGTTTGCTCCTGGCTCTGACCTCACCTTGCCACTCTGGGATTAATTCTACCCACCAAGCTGCACCTTGTGATCAGCTGCACACACTCATGATGCATCCCCAGAATGAAGTGTCAGCTTTCCCAGGGCTTGTTGGGAGAAATACATGGGGTGAGCCCCTCAAGACACTATCAAGGGAACAGAAAAAGTTTAAATTTTAATAGCCCATTCACAGCACCCAGTCTTAAAAACACCTTGTCCAAACATGAATCCCAAAAGAAGAGATAAAAAGCATTTTTCACTTCCCCAAAATCCATTCCCCCATGGAGATAGAGGGAAGAGGACACACACTTCAGCCTCATACCTCCACAGCACTTTGTAAAACAAACTGATTTCTCTGGGAGGGTTGCTACTCTCAGCAGCTTTTCCCCAACCTTTCCTTTATTCCAAAGCCATTTCAGGTACTGCACTTTGCACCTCTGTATGCAGGTTAAAATATTGTACAACAGCTATGTTTCAACAGCAGCACACAGTCGTTCAGTAGACAAAGATGTGCTCGGAGCTTCATGAATACATTCAGCAGTTAGGAATTGGGGAGAGAGGAGCACAGGGACAAGGATTTACTGTTTGCATTCATTTCTGGGCATGAAACATTTTTCTCTCATTTAAAGAACTGTATTTGACTAGTTTGACATGTTGAAGATCCAGCTGGAGAGCAGCACCAGATGAGACCATGCTCACCAGCAATAAGGAAATGTCTCCAGTGTACATTTCCTTGCCAGTGGTTTCAAGGAAGTGACAGGCGGTGCGGGATCGGCGATCAGCTGCTGCACTGCGCTCGCTCCACATCCCGGTGCTGGAGAAAGCACGCGCTGGGAACTCACCCCACTGCTGAGGAGATCAGCACTGGGATAGCAAACGGAGGGAGAACTGTCCAGGAGGATTGGAAAGATGGGAGCAAAGCCCTCCCAACACCTCACACAGTGCCTGTGCTCAGGCTGTGCTGACCACTCTGCTATGGAGCCAGGAGTACCCCAGCTTTGTCTCCAGCTTTGACTCCAGCTTTGCTGGTAAATTCAGTAGTACCAGGGGTGTTCCTGGGCACTGAGACAATTCTGTCTGCACTTAAGTCACCAGCAGCTTGGACCAGGGTCAGCTGCTGCTCTCCCAGCAATTCCTGGGTCAGGTTAGGACTTACTGTATGGAAGGGCAGATGCCATTGTTAGATGGCAATTTACAATAAGACACAGGTGACCAAATGTCTAAATGTTCCAGAAGCCAGGGTTCCTGTAAATGAAAGGACTCATTGCAGAGCTGTGGAAATCAGCATGGTGATTCCCTGTACCCCAGACCTGCTCCCTTCAGTTAAATAGGTAGCTTAAAAATTCAGATTCATTTTCAAGGCTAAAAGTACCCTTTGCATTTTCCCTTTATATTTGGCTGTCCATCCCATGTACAAAAAGTCTTGTCCATCACTGGGACAGTGATTTCCAAAAACAGACATCTGACTTCCCCTTGGCAATTCTGAGTGGGTGTTTAACATAGGTAAATATGAACTGTCCTCTGGAGGAGCCTCTCTCTCTGTCCACTGAATATTTACTCATGGATAGGCCTATATTACTAATGTAGGTATTTGAATTAGATACTCAAAGTTAAGTAGCCTCAACCCTCACTAGAGTTCTTTTTGAGGTCCCGACACTGCTGGTGGCTTTCCACAAAGACAAAGTTCATTGGATCACTCTTCTGTTAAGTAATCTTGATTGCTGAGCAACAAAAAATGTTCTTCCTCTAATCTGTGCCTTTGTTTTACAGGATGAAAAATTGTAAATACAGCTGTAAATTGTATCCTATCAAGGGTTTTGGCGTAAAATTTCAAGGACGGGTTTCCCAATGAGGTAAACAAGGCTTTATGCCCTCATTTTCCAGTTTCTGGGGTGCAGTGTTTCTTTTGCTATGAGCCATTTTGTCCTTCCCTTTTGTACCAAACCTCCTCCTTGCCTCCCAAGAGCTGTAAGAAGCCTCTGGCACTCCTGACCTTGTTCCCTTCTCAGAACATACGAGTCTGGCCCTGGGCTGTGCCTGATCCTGCCAGGTCCATCAGACACTGCAGCATCGGTGCTTCTGCAGGAGGAAGCTGCTGGGCAGTCTGAGGCCAGAGGCCAGGGGGAAAGGAAAGATGCTCATCAGCCTGCCCAGCCTAGTCCTGCCCTTTCACCTCTGATTAGCCAGCTCTGAAACGTCTTGGCTAGAGGATGCCCCTGTTAGATTGAGAAGGTGGGTAAAGGTGTCAGGGGACAAGGGATGCCACTGCGTTCCTGCCTTCTCTGGGTAATCCTGACTGCCACTGATGCAGTCACTGCTGCTCTCTCTGTCCCAGCTGCCTTAAGCTGCCAACCAGTTTGATAAGAAGGGAACTTGGCTGTGCCTTTAGATCACCAGGAAAAGCAAGGCCACAGTTCTGCCCTGCCAAAGCTGGGAGATGACTATCAGCTCCATAAGTTAAAATACTCTGTATAGTGCACAAAACCACAACTGTTGGCTTAAACAGGAAATTGCCCTCTCCCTATGGAAGCTAAGATTTCCAAAGAACAAATAATTGCTCAGGACAGAGCAATGAAAAACTCACCATGCATCAACCTGAAACTACCTCACTAGTAAAGAAGAATTACCTTCTAGATTCCATGGATTCTTTCCAAGATGCACAATGTTGTGCTTCTTTCTAGAAGTTATTTTTAATTAAATATTTCCAATCAGTGCTACATTTACCAAATCTCAAACTGGGAAATTGGCTTCAAATTTCCCTGTGTGGTAGATCAGCTTTAGAGGACAGCAATGGCAAAGTGGCTGCAAGTGCCAGGAAATAAATAAATAAATAAACAAAAACTAACTGTGGACAAGCAGTCAGGATGTCTGTCTGGGATGTGCAGTGCCTTGGGTATAAATCAGTGTAGCTCCACTGACTTTGCTGACACCAGGGCAGTGACACCAAACTGCATTTGGGCTGTTTGTACCATCACAGCATCATCAGCTGCTTCCCAGAGCTTGCCTTGCTCCTGGGACCAAACACATGCACCACCTGCACCTGAGGATAATCATCCCAAAGGAAAGTTAATCTATCTAAAAATTATTCCTTTTTTTGTTTGAAATAAGGTAAATGAATCCAGATTGTTGTGGGGTTTTTTTCCCCCAAAGCAAATGCAGGGACTGATTGAAATAATTTTTTTATAAAAAAGAGAAAAGGCTCAAAATTTAAAACTCCTCATTATTATTTTTGAAACATCAGAATTCTTCACTACCAGTCCAGCTGGATAATGCTTCTGAGATGATCCCACCAGCTATTCCTCCCTGCAAATCAGGGGACATGATTAGATCCTAAGTGGCTTAAGACCCGGCTGCTTCGGAAATCTCCTCTCTTCTTATTGTCACATCAACAAAGATCAGCAAAACTGCTACACTTGGAATCCCTTTCATATAAACAACAGGAATTGGTTTAGCTTTGTATTCCACACAGACAATCCTCAATTTTGGAATTTTATCCTTTCTGATTCAAAGACCCACTTTATTAACCTCTGGAGGGCCTGCCCAGGACTATCTATTTTAATTAAGCAATTTAAGAACTGGGCAGCTGAAGGCCAAGGAGCCTGGGTTATTATTGCTATGATTACTTTGAAAGAGTATTATTCATTTGCTGGTGCTTGCTTGTTGCATTCTTGCTTCTTTTATTGCTATACAAAGGTGTTCAAAAAATGTGAGCCTGCTTTTAAATGCTGAAGAAATCAAAATTACCAGCAGTGTGTTACAGAGGGCAAAGGCAGGGATGGGCACCACAAACACTCTTGAAGTCTGGGCACCATCCTGAAAGTTTTCTGGTATTATATGAACAGATGAATAAAGCAAATTGCAGAGGGACCCACACATTTTTCTCTTATCCATTAGGATACACTCCTGGTGGTTTTGTACCTGATCACATGTAAAAACAGCTCCGATTTTTTTATCATTGGGGTTGTCAAACTTCAGGAACAATGATTCACTTCATAAAATATATAGAGAAAAAAATACAAAATTACTGGGGCCAGAGCCTCTTGGGCCTTCCAGAGCCTGAATTAATCTTTGGTGCAGTGACCTAACCTTTCAAAGTCCCATGGAGGAATTGTTGAATTACAGATTGTAATGTTTCCCCCAGATGCTGTTTTCCTTAAAAGGTGTCATTCTCCCTTTCTCTCTCATTCCCAGGCATGTTCTCTGACAATTCCTTCTCACTGGGAACATGAGTTGTGCCCCATATTGTCTTTGGCATATGAAGAATTCACCACCTCACTTTAAAGAAAATTTTGCCCCTGTTTCCCATTTTTCTTGTGTTCAGAAATGGCACCTGTGTTTGGAAGCACATTCTGTATCTAATTTTCAGTGAGCTATAAGCCTACAGCATTCCACCTGTAATTCCTTCAGACTGCAGCACCCTGGCTGGCATCAAATGAGGCAGACAGGCCATTTGACATGACCAGCAAAGCCATCCCAGGCCCACATTAACACAACCTTTTTCCAAGATGTCCTTTGACAAAAACACCCAGGCAAATGGTGGGCAAACTATGCAAGTTAGAAAATACCTATTTTGTACATTTGTTAGGAGCCTTTTAAAAGAAAATGTGCCATTATGAGATAACAGCCCTGTCTAAGGTTCATAAAGGAGCATAAAGAAGTGAGGTGTTCAAATTCCATTCCTCACTTGCAGTGTTTCTGCTTAACTGGTCATCTATCCAAGACTTCCAAATATTGTAAAGTAGATTTTAGCACCACAGAAATGACTGGTGATGGCAGCAATGAGAGAGCAGCAATGACAGACTGTCCCCAATGAATATTCCCCCTAATAAAACCACACTTACAATCTGTGCTCCTCCCATGTTTTCTCAAGGCATCATGAATCCAATCCCCAACCACTGTAAATCACTGCAGCTCCCAATTTAAAATGGGTGAGGATCAGTCAATGAGTCTTTAACGAGAGCTGGGTTCTTTTCCTGTAACTGTTACACAGGAAGGAAATATTTTAAAGGCCAGCTGAAGTAGGAAAAAAACCCATAAATAATATCCAATAAAACTCTGGTCCTTGGAAAAAGCTCCAGAACCTAATGTAGTGCTCAGGTCCATGGATTCTGTGCATGGCCCTGGAAAGCTGGGAACACAGGGGCTGTTTGCTGTGGCTGCATTTCAAACTCTGCTGGAGGACCAGGACTATGATCTGAACAAATCAGATGTGCAAACACCACACACGGACCTGGGGAAATCTCCGTTACCTCTCCCTCAGCCAGGGAAGATCCCACACACAGCGCAGCCCATACAGGTCCCACAGTAATGCTGGGAAGCAGGATTTCAGGAATCAGCACAGCCCTGGGATGCAAACTTACAATAACAAAGACATCAAACAGTTCCATATAGCAGTCAAGGGTATTTTTCTCTCCTGCCTCTCCCACTTTCCCCTCTCCAAGCAGGATCCGGTCCCTCGTTAGGCATTTCTGACTTCTCCCAGGACTGAAAATCTTTGAAAAGACACTTTTTTCCCCCCCAAAAAACCTTCCAACTGCTTTGCTCTCTATTTAAATAAGAAATACAAATATGATAATATAACTGCAGACTAGGAATTCAGTCTTACTCTGATAATTGTGTTCCTTATGTTTCAAAAAAATGGGTAGGGCTCAAAGACAAGTCTTTGGAAAAAGCACTACAATCCTACAGGGACTTGTAGATAAAATCACATGTACAATTTCATGTTAAGTAATAAAGAGTTAATGGTAATTAAAAAAACACATGACTTTAGTAATCGCTGAATCATTTTTTTTAATTCAGCACTTACATTCATAGGGGGAGATTTTTTAATTTCACAGAAGCTTTGCTTATTATTAAACATTTCCGAGAAGGTTTACAACCATAAATTGTGGATTTTTCTGTATACAGCAATTCTATTGTTATGACTTAACCTAAAGAATACTAAATTAAAATTGATTTACTAAATAGGTTAAGGATAGCATACTTATTCAAGATTTCAACCCTATTTCATGCTTAGACAGGCAGATCTTAATTATACACAAAAGAATACAAATGTTATTAGCATGATAATAATTATTTAGAAGTCGTCCTCTTTAAAAAAAAAAAATTAAAGCAGCATTGTCATTCGTGCAGGCACATTTTTCAGTGGAGTGACAGCTCTGCTAGTCCTAGATATGTTCAAAGAACATATACAATATTCAAAGCTGTGCAGCCGACATGTTATCAGGATAAGCCGGAGTAGGTACTGCCAGCACGGCACTACACACTAATCATTATGTCCTACCCATGCTACTACATGCAAATACAATCCTTTGTGACATTTTGTCAAATATTTGGAGCTCCCTGCACTTAGCGTGGTTCCCTTTGCACTCATTAACACGCAGCCACCCCGAAGCCGGGCTGTTTGTGCTTGAGTTCTTCACCAGGATAACGCCATGACAAATTAATGAAAGGCAAATTAAAGATTTAAGTATTTCCAAGTCTGACGGAGCAGGAGAAGGGCAGCAGAATTTAAGTTTGCCTTTGCAGAGGGGTTTCCTCCTGCCTGCTGCATCTGTGCTGTGCAAGATGTAAACACTGCATGCAGCACCCAGCAGACGACACCCTGGATAAATCAATTTATAGGTGCTGGGTTTGCCCAGCCCACGCTGCAGGTCAATACTGGCTGTCAATGAGCCCACTTCCTATCAGGCTGAGAAAATGTAAAAATGGCTCAGGACTAAACACTTGGCTCCCGTACAAATGATGCATTTCTCAGCATTGATTTGCCAGAAGTGTTTCTGTTGTCTTGTTGCTCTAGGCTGGCATTTTTAATTATTTCTGAGACAAATGGAACGTTCATACACAGAAAATCTGTAGGGCTTCTTGTCAAATTAATAAAATAATAATGAAAGTAGTCATTTTGGACTGCAAACTGTCAAAATACCTGAAAAGCTCTACAGTAATCTACATGCTTAAGCAAACTAAAATGCTTCCCCGTGTTATTTTAAATCCTAAGTACTACGACATAAAATAGATTGTATAGTGTCCATTGTATACAATGACACCTACTGTGACAAAACCGACTATGTTTAATGACCTTTTTAAATCTTATACCTAGAGTCCATAAAAGCATTGTAATTCAGTTGTAAAACACACTTTAATAATCAAAATGCAGCTGTTAAAATAGCATTGCTCATAATTCTAACTTCAGGCAATTTTTTTGTTTTTAATGCAGAAGAGCAGACCACAGTTTAAAATTCCTATGAGGTCACTATTGGCCATTACAGTGTTTTTTTGCAACTTAATAATAGATGTTTTAAAGTTTAAGTGCAGCCTCAGGCACTCATAAGCATTTATTACAAATCGCTGGTTGCCTCCCTTATGCAGAGAGGAATAACATTTACATACAGTAGCACAGATTAATAAGATAAAAAATTTGAAAAAGCCGTCAGTCAGGGAGTGAAACTGGTGCTAATAAAGCCCACTATATTCTTCGGAAATATCAAGCCGTCTGTTCCAATATTTTGCCATTCCCCATGAGGTATACAAATCCAAATCAGATAAGACTCCAGCAATGCCAAAGACATGCTGCTCTGCTCTCCAGTGGCATCCAGCTGAATCTTTTATTTATCTTCAGAGCAATTGTACATTCTCGGGTACTAAAGACTGAAATAAACCCAACATCCCTCATCTGAAAGTTTCATAAAACGGGGCCCCGCTCCCTCCCTGGTTGCTGACCCTGATTAGTGGCTACAACCTGGAGTAAAGGGTGTGCAACAGCAGGCGAGGTAAAGCCTCACGTTCTGCTCTGCGATGCTCGCACGGAGCACAACGTGGAGGAAATCAAATTGCTTAAGCAAAGGAAATCTAAGTAGCCTCACACTTCCCTGCTTTCTATTAGACAGAAAGCTCAGGAGCTGGGCTGCCAAAGGCATTAGGAACAGCACAGGTCTTGGAAAACAGCACACACAATGTGGCATTATGATTAAACTGCAAAGGTACTTGTTAGAACAAATCACTTTGTAAATCAAATAAACTGCAGCATAAAAAAAGAGTGTAAAATAATTTCTGCACCCTTGTAATGCCAATAATTTTAAAAGTATGGCATTAAGGACAGGAAGTTGGGAGAAGACCAATCAGGAATTTTTAGCAAGATTTCTCCCAAAGATAAACCACGTTTATTTACACAAGTATTTGTGCGTCTCTCCTCCTCTCTCTATTTGAGCAGGGCTGTGAATTGAAGACAAAACAGAGATTCGGTTTCCTTCTCATTTTTCTTCAAGAACACTGTCATATTAACATTGAATAATAACTAAAAATTCTAATACACTGGTGTAATATTACCTTTTGCCAAATTGCATTAATCAAAAAGTGAGCCCACTGCAATCAAGTAATTAAGTGGAAAAAAATTCGGAGGATTTGCATAGCCTGTGTGCCCAGGATTGTTTGCTGTGCTGCCGTGGCTCAGATTCCTGGGCTTTTTTGTTTTGGTTCAGTTGCAGAGATGCCAAGGTGAGGAAATGGGAATAAAGCACTGGATGTAGAGCAGGGAAAAAGTGCCCAAGCCGGGCTGAGGAGTGACAGGCACCTTGCCTGCTCCGAGTGTGTACAAAATAAAATAAATCCTGCTTGACCTCCTCAGGAAACCAGACTATTGTTCACCAGGAGAAGTAGTAAACACGGCTGCTTAATTACACACAAGCAAGCACTCGGGTCCATTGGGCTCATGAGACAAAATAAGGAGTTTCTTGTTCTGCTGGGTTCTTTTTTTCCAGGGGAAAAAAAATTGTACACATAGTAAAGATCATTTCAGGTATATATTAAACTGGGTAAAGTCAGAAAGAGCTCCTTTGTATAATGTCACAAAGCAACCTTCAGTGCTAACAGAACAACTGCACACACAATTATTTTTATAGCCTTTTGTCTCCCAAGTTTATTTGAGAGGGGAGCAAAGGTTTCTTTTCCATCTCAGCACCTGAACTTGTAGAACCGCCGTGCCCCCAAAAATTCTGCGCTGGGGAGAGGAGTTTTGTGAGAAGCAGGGGATTTTTGTGGCTGTTTTTTTGTGTGAGGAGCAGTGTCTGTGCAGTGTGGTGGCTCCCACCAGCCTCTCCCGGGCTAGCTGTGAATAGTGCCCATTTTGAGATTAGGAGATTAGGTTATTCATCACTTGAGATGCTCCCTGCTGTGCTGCTACTATCAGAGCGCAGCCAAATCAAAACATCTCTGGAAGGCATTTCAGAATAATTGAATGCATCATAATTTCCCTATTAATACATATCTCATATTACAGATTATGCATGAAATGTTCACATTATCTGTTACTTTTTGTTAACGTCTTGCTCCTTGCCAGTAAATTTAATACACGGAGTGAATCAGCATGCCATGATGAAGGGATAGGTTACTGATAGCCATTTTTTCAGGATTCAGTAGAAAATTAAAGTAAATCGATCATTTTATAGCCCCACTGGAATGTCTACAAGGGCATGTTGCTAAGCAAATGGTAATTTAAATGTACTGTGTAATTTTTCTAAGCAATTTACTGAAAGCAGATTTTATTTCTCACTTACTTAATCTCAGATGCTCTTTATCTGTTAGTGCATGATGTATCAGTTATAGAAAAATTATTAATCTATGGTTTAATCAAATGGTAAATATACAGCAATTTGACAGCCAGTATACATATTAGGATGTCTTAATTCATGTGAATTACAGTAAAATCACTTGCTATTATCTTAAAAGACACAAGATTATTAAATTACATACATAAAAAACACAGTAAGTTCCAGGTAACTCAGCATAAATCCTAAAGAAACAGTAATCCAGCTGTCTATTAAATTTCACCAAACCCAGCAATACTTGTCACTTACACTTTATTTTATTTTCTTCCATGAACAGATCTACTCTTTCAAAAGTTATCCAGCAATGGGGAGCACAGCACCCATTACGGCACCCAGAGAATCCACCCGGCTTAAAAATGAAATTGTGGGAATGGAAATTGGGATGGGGTTGAAAAAAATGCCATGAATATTTCAAGGTAATTCATTACCAGCTGGGTGGGAGCTGTGCCCAGTTTATACATTCAGTGCACATATAGTGCTTTTAACAAAGAATATTTAATATATACCCAGGTAACTCCTCGCCCTTGTTTAGGCAAAATGCCAGGTGGCTTTCACTGCAAATTCTGCCTCAAAGGCAGGAGGATCAGGCTCATCAGAGTATTTTAACTTGAAGAATGCTTCCAAGTATGAGAATAGTTTAAAAAACAAATAAGGCCATAGAAAATAATCCCTCTCTGCCCCCCCCCAGCCTCTAAAATGGGCTTGATGACAGCCTTCATTTTTATGAAATACAAAGAAGTCTCCATTTATCCTCCAGGTTCCTCAGAATGAATGTAGGGTCCTCCTACTGCTGATGCACAAAATGTATTATTGTCATTAATGAAAAAGTTAATGGGCCATTTTCTTATATATCAATTTACATTTTACAATTTGAGTATACAAATGATATGTACAGCAGAGAGCTGATTATTTTTGCTCAAGGAAATAGTTTTAATGTGTTTTATGGACATCAAATGTTGTGAATAATGATGCATCCACAGAATGCAAATAGGATGACAGTTCCTGTGCTGTGATCAACAGTCCTTGGATAAAAGGTCTGCAGCGACAGTAATATTCTGTGGAGGGTCTGAACAGTAAAAAATGGGAAACAAGAGGATACCATAATGCTCAAAATGTACACCAGGAGAAAGATTTGAAATTGTCAGTAACAGCATTATTCCTCATGTACAGGGGAATGGCAATTTCCAAGTGAAATACCCCCCAGTTTGGAGGGTTTCCCAGCATATGGGTCATCTGGCCTTTTTAAATAGTGTTTTTTCTCCAGTCAAAACTTGTGTTTTTAACCAAATATGCTTATCTGGTGCATGCCCTGTGTTCCAAGAGGCTGGCAAAAAATTATTAGCAGCATCTCCCAGATGTATGAGGGTGTAAATCTGCCAGGACAGCCTGGGCAGTGGGAGTGACCACACTCCACCCTGGCACTGGGAGTGGGATCCATCTCTCAAAACATCCAAGGGCTCCCCAGGACTGCCTCCAAAAAAGGCTGCTTTTCCAAGAGGAAGAATTTCACCTATTCCCAACAGGAGGTTCCAAGGGGGACTGGTTGTATCCACAGGACAAAAGTCATCACTACTTTTAGGACCTAAAATCACCCTGAGCCAAATGTAGAGGAAGGATTTAGAGCAGCTGCTTTGCACCCCCCAATTCCTTACCACGTTCATGAGGAAAATTTCCTACAATATATTTGGATTCCATTTGAAAAATAAAGTACAAGATACATGATCAGACAGAATTAAAATATGCAAGTGTTTCCTTCCACAGCACTGGACTAATTTTCACCAGGATATGTTTGTGGATTTTTACCAGACCTGCAAACTGTTTTCTAGAGTTTCTCACTATGGCTAGAAAAGGAGGTGAAATTTTTTTTAAATAAGTTTTTAAATTGTTTATGATCCAGCAATCAATGTTAAAATGCAACACAGGATTTTTACTTCTCTTTTCCCCCAAATCCAACACTGATAAACAAAATCTGCTGTGCCAGCACTCCTTGGGTAGTCTCAGATTTCAAGATAGACTTCAGTTACAGTGGCCTGTGTAAATCAATCCTAACCCAGGCTATTAGAAACAGAGTTAGCCAGAAGATATTCAGTTCATAAAGTGGAGGGGGGGAAAGTAAGACCAGATGTTGTGGTGGGGTTCACCTTTGCTCCATGTGCTGTGTGCAGTGTCCTGTAACCACTGGCTCTGTCAGGAGCCAGGGAAGGAGGCTCAGACTCACTGAGGTTTTTTCAAAGGTATTAAAAAAAAAAACAAACAAACAAACAAACAAAAAAAAACCCCTCAAAATAGAAAGCATGACTGGTCTGATGCTCCTCTAAAGGCTCAGATGTTGCCAAAAGACAACTGTGTGCCCCATTCCAAAACCTACACAATATTCTGTGTAAAAATCCTGCCAAAGTACTTTCCTTGGTCTCCCTGAGCTCCTGGGTGTTGCACCTGAACACAGTTACAAGGAAAGAAAATATAGAGTTCTGTCAGTTCATTGCTGTGTGCCCTAATTAAAATCAAGGTGATAACTACAGCTGTACATGAGCTGAAATATTGTGCACAGATACAACTACAGGAACTGGGGTTGGGAAACCTCCAGGAAGCTGCAGTGGGCACCTTCAAACACTCCTTCTCCCACTTCCCAAAATTCAGGCTGATGACAGAGCTCTGCCTAGAAATCAGAATCATGAATGAATTGAAGCTGATGCCATTCAGCTGATAAAAACTGGCAGAGTAAGGGCCTTGTTCTCTAGTTACACCTGAAGTTTGTTCTCATGAGGGAAATGGGACTGAATTTCCTCCAGGCACAGTCCCTTATGTTGGAACACACACTTGGAGCTGGCTGGCAGCACTTTCTGTGTGATTCATGTAGCAGGAGGACAGCAAAGCTCTTGGCCACCTTTGGGTGCTCTCTTTGCAAGCAGAGCTTGGGAAGTCAAGCCCTTCTGTGACTCCTGAGCTGTGCTTTCAGGAGCCCAGTGCTGATTATCCCCCACTGGCACCAGTGGGATTGGGATGAAATCTATCTGGTCACATCAACAGCAACAAAACATTTTTCAGGCTGGTGCTGGGGAATCTAATTAAGCATGAAGCAACCCATCAGCATTTTGGGTGCTGTGGAATCTCTTCACCATTATGCTAAATCTCAGTAGTATTTTAACAGCTTTCCACACAAAACACTGCCCTGGAAGCATTTTAACCATCCTTTGAGCTGATCATCTGCACAAAGCCAATGTTACATGAAGTGACAATTCAGTGCCATCACCCCGTTCCTTTAATTAGCATTTTGAATTTTTTCCAAATCCTTCCAACAAAACAAAGCTTCTGATCAGAGGGAAGGGCTCATCTGTGCAGCTTCACCTCAACCCAGAGTGACTGCCACACAAACAGAGGAGGGCACTTGTCTGCCCTGAGCTCCAGGTGTTTGTTGTGACACATCCAGGCTGATCCCATCTCCAGTGAAAGAGGGACACAGTCAGAGCTGGAGCCTCTCCCATGCACAGAACAGGAGGATTTCACCCTCTCACAGAGCTCTCCTCGGGGCTGCTCTGTGAGCAGCACTAACACAACCCTGCCAGGGCACAGGCAGCAAAACGTGGATTTTAGAGTTGGGAAATTACAGAGAAGAAAAGAAACATTCCCTAAAAGTCAGCCAGGTTAATAAAACAAAAATATAATTCTCCCAAACATGACAGACACAATCTTTTTTTTTTTTTTCTGTAAGTTAGCAATCCATCCTGAAAAGTATAACAAATATCCTCCTGCAGATTGATGCATTTTGTAACAACACAAAACTCTCCACTGGCAAAAACACTCAGAATTTGTAATCAAGAGTAAGATTTACTGTACCTCAGGATATGTGCATCAAGATGCAACTTGTCTGAATAATACCAATAATTCTCTTTTTTATCATTCTGTATCAAACTATGCCTTAACTGTGTCAAAGAAGCTGGAAGGAAAAAAAAAACAACACAAGGAAAATGTGATGAACAGCTTCTTCAAAATATTGATCCAATGCAAGTCCTGATCACCCACACACCTCACTGATATAACAGGAGGGTAGGGAGGCACTCTTGTGGGTACATATTTCCTCTGAAGGCATGAGGCTCTGGGAGGATGTTTGCTTTTAAGCATGTGGTAAAATGTTTTGATGAACAAGAATAAATACAGGTTTGACTGTGTGGAGATGAATGTCTAAATGCTTTTTTTTTGGACTGTGGGTCATCTTAATGTTTACAAAAACACAAACAGCATCTATTTATTTTCAGTTACCTGCTTCTTCTTGTTTGCTATTAACTTCCAAAACAAGATCACAGCATGACTGGTGATAAGGAAAAAGCACCACACTAGACTGAAACTAGCAAAGACAGCATCAGCCTCAATAAAAGGAAGCATTTTGTACAGCATTTTTGTGGTACAAAAAAAATTATTTCGAGCATAATCTTTCTCACACTTAACACTCCAAAGATGTTCAGTTGTGAGGTGGAAAGATGGGATTCAAATTTATGAAGGTAAATTTGTTATTTAAAAAAGCAAGGATAAAAGATCATGCAAATCAGAGGCTTTGATTGGTAACTCTATTCTAGGAACTGGTTACTAAAAGCAAGGAAGTGGAGCTGGCCAGATATTCACCTATTAGCCAAAACTCCTGATTTGCTGACAAGCTGAGAACTCCATGACCAAAAAGCATCCTGTAATTCCTGTGCTGTAATAAAGAGGACAAATCTCCAGCCATGTGCAACCAGCTCAGTTCTGGGTTGATGATGTCCAGCCCAATTCCTAATTCACTATAACCCCCTCTCCCTTCCAAGTCATCTTGTTCAGCTGTTGCCAATCTCCTTTTCCTGGGAATTCCAGGCAATCTCCCTGGAGGAGCTCCTTCACCACCACTGCTTCCTGAGAAGACCTAAGAGATGTTCTTTCCTGGAGAGCAGGGGTTTGTGCAGGTCCTCTGCTGAACCTCCAAGTTGCAGCAGAGTAGTAATTTTTGAACAATGTATTTACCTAATTGTGCCAGTGGGTACCATTTGCACATTTTGCTTTCGGTGGAAATCGTCTCCTTCATTTTAAAGGTGTAAAAATTGAACCTCGGGAAGGTTAAACGGCTTGTCAAGAATTACTGTAATCCTGATTCTGACACTAACTAGCTGTGCCAATTTGGATTTGTCACTTCATTTCTCCAAGCCGCTCCTTCTCCATTTGTAATGTCACTTCCAAACTTTATTTAGTGGCAAAGTGCTAATGTAAGTGCAAAGTATTACTAATCCTGTGTGCGGCAGACACTGGGATGGAATTCAAGATCTTCTGGCTCCCAGTCCTGTGCTTAACTCTGTAGATCTTGAGATTGCTGAGGACTGTCTTCCCTTTTTCCATCTTTTAACAGACAAAGGGTTGGGGTGTTCTCTTGTGAACCTCATTAGGAAAAATATTTCTGCCAATTTTGAGAGACTTTTACTTCTCACTGAAATATACACAACTTTTTAACTAGAGAAACAGAACATAAAATATTTTGGCCAGTCCTGTTCATTACTATTCTGCATAATTGGCAGCAGGAGTACATAAAGAGAGACAGAAAGATAGAGGAAACCTAAATGGGAATTAAAGGCTGTTGTTTTAATTGGGCTGGGAAGAGAAAAGTGGGAAGATGTGACCTGCAGCTCAGTTGTTTATTAAAGTCATCATCTCTGTGCCTTAGGTGAAAATCATGGTGCAACCTCCTTGCAGATTTTCACATTTCCAGCTGTCTTGCAGGAAGCCTGAACAACTCAGGATGCTGAGGTACAGCCAGAACCCTGGGCTCATTTGTTCCAGAAAAGTTTATTGCTGCTCCTTTATAATAAGTTTTAATTGGGTAGTAAAATTCTTCTGTCCCATATTTTCCTCCTGACCTCTGAGTAAACAAATTAACACATGGCACACATGTGGGATGTGCTACTTCTGTGCAAATCTGGAAAAGTGTTTCTGGGTGTATTTCCCAAATAATCACCTGGTTTAGGACTGTGAACTTGCACAAGGAAATACAGGTTTTGATGGGATCCAGCAGGAAAGGTGGTAAACTTTTGCTCAGGCTGCCAAGGGAAGTGGCAGAGTCACCATTCCTGGAGGGATTCAGATGTGTAGATGTGGCCCTTATGGATATGAGTTAGTGGTGGCCCTGGCAGTGCTGGGTTAACAGTGGACTCATGATCTTTGGGTTTTCCACTGAAATGACTCTGTGGTCCCAAGCACTGATAAGCCCCTGTGCCATATATTCTCCAGAAAGCAGCCAGCCCACAGCTGGCCTGTTGAGGCTCTAGGCAGTGACCCTCCCCTGCTCTGGGAGCACTGTGAGCAGTCCCCAGTGGAGCACTGAGCAGAGCTGTGACAGCAGCCAGTCTGAGGTCTGCCAGAGCATACTTAATTACAGGTAACACTATTTAGATGTCAAATGTGTCTGAGAGAAAAAAGCACCTGAAAAGGGCTAATTTCCCATGCTTTCATTATAAATGGCTGCAAGTGGACAATAAACACATGGTGCAACTTATTATTCCCTTTTGGTCTGACTTTTAACAGAAGTTCATTAGATTCTCCTGGCTTGGAGCAGGTATCCTTTTCCAACATCAGTTTCTTTGTATTTAGTGTGGAAGGCATCTACTCACTTTGGCACAGGGCCATGAAAAGATGAGCTCCTACAAAGGAGACCAAAAAGTTCTTTATGGCTGACAAGTCTGTCATGTTTTTCTGCCCTTTAGCAGTCGGTTTGACAGAAGGAGAGACAGAACAAAGAAACAACCATCAGTTTGTTATTGGCCATCAGAGCTGCCATTTGTTTCTGTAGTTAAGCAGCAGGTATTGATTTTTAGGTCAAAGTCACATTGCATAATTCTCCCATTTGCAGGGCAGAAACAAGGGTGGCTTTGACCCACCATTGTGTCCTGGAAGAGCCAGGCAAATCCCCACGATTTCCTGCAGCTCCATGCATTTCCCCCAGCCCTGCTCAGGGAGTTCAGCCATGCTGAAGCAATTCAGGGGGTAGATGTGCAGCTTGCTTAAATAGCTCTGCCTCCCATGGGCTTGGAGAAGCTCTGACCAATTTGCAGAGCAGAGGATGTGGCTCATTGTTTGCAGCTGAGAAGGCTCTGCCTCTGCCCCAGCTCCATGCAAGGAGCACGGGCGGGATCGCTGGAGCTCAGGAAGGGGCTCTGGGCCTTTGGGGGATGCTGAGGCTCACACAGCAAAGGTTAGAACTAGCCACTTTCTTGTTTGTTTAACTCCACCAGCTTCCTTCTACGAAATCCTATTTACTCTGCTGCTCTTCTGTGGCAAGGAGAGTAAATATTAGCTTAATGTAGAGAATCTAAGTAACACTGAATGGGGAAAAAAAGAAAAAAGTAGCAGGAGAGGAGGTAACAAAATGTGCCTTTAACTCAGTCAGTGCATCAGTTTGGTTGTTACTATCTTTTGGTTATCAGGCTGTTGCATCTGGAAGTTCCTAGCAGGAATAGTGCTGGTTTTGGGACACCAAACAACTTCCCTCATGGGAAATGGAGGATGAGCCCTTTTGGGGAATGAAAGCATTAATATTATGCCATTTTTAACTACTGCCCCCAGAAAGCTCTGGAACAGCTGGAAAGTGACCTCCAACCCCACAATCCAGAGCCTTTTTCTGGCCACATTCAGCCACTTCTCCACTGGGAGAGTCACTTCTAGTCCATGACCAAAACATGGGGAGAAGAGTGGGGCTGCACATGGGCTGGTCTTTCTAAGATGAACTAAACAGCTGAACCTTCCTCTTTTCTGAATTAACCATTTTTACTTTCTTCCAGCTGCCACCAAGCTCATTCCAGACCAATAGTTTATGGCAGTGGATTAGAGAGATCAGATTTCTTTAAGATGCAGAACAAAAAAAACAAAAACTGAAGGGACAAGTTAATATCTTGGGTTGGGATAATGAGTTGGATGTAAGAAGAGATAGGCTGAGCTTGATAAAAAAATAAAGAAATAACATTTTTGCCTCTGAGATTAAGAGGGCCAAGCCCAGCTACTGTATGGGCAGGTGAAAGTGTCAGTGACTTCAGTGCATCTGCCTGTGTTTAAATCCCTCCCAGTGGTTTGATTTATTCCCAGTGCCTCATGGAAACAGAATTTGGTTCAGCAGCATTTGGAACCAGCACAACTTTGGCCCATCTTAAACAACAGTGAAAAAAAGCATTTTTAATTCAGAAGAAATGCCAGACTCACTGTCATTCAAACATGCATTGGTAATCCACTTTCTAAGGCTTTTCCTCCTTTTTGTTCAGAAACCTGCCATTTTTACATTTTATCTTCTTCATTCCAGGAATATCTGCCAATCATTTGGATTCTGCCAGCTCTCCTTTATTAATTGATTAACTACTGGAATAACCTATCAGTATTTAACAGACTTCTATCCCCAAATAATTGCTCTGAAAAAAATAAATATATTTCACTCTTTCTGAAACCACATTCCTTCATTTTCCTCAAATTCCCACTAATGGAAGCACACTGTAGTTCAAAAAACCACTGATATTTTGGTGTTAATCCTCAGCCTAACCAAGTTTCCTGGTTTTTAAATAGCACTTGAATACAGAGCTCCATTATTGGTGTGCACTTGGCCATGTGAAGTAGGAAGACCTAATGACAGAGGGCAAAGCTCAGGGAGGTTGGGTGAACAACTGTTTTGTGACTCTTAAATCACTATTTATTTTACAGAACATCATTCCAGTCCTCAAGGAATAAAAGCCAGGCAGAAATATTCTAAACCCAATCTGGGAATTTTTTTTTTTTTAAACTTGATATATTCCAAGTTTCTTACAGAGTTGATGCTTACTTTGTAAGATAAAAGTTCACTTTAGATCCACATAAATCAAAATAATGAAGATCCTCTTAGGAAGAAAAATGTAGAATTTCTTAATACACAGAACAATGTTTAAGCAGCACAGAATAAGCAAATTCACACATGGGAGCAGCTGAAGCCTAAATATATGAGCTTCATTTGAAAATGGCACTTTTAAAGGAGTTCAGTGGTCTCACAGACTAAAAAGGTAGCATGGGGAGTCTAAAGCACTCCAGGGATTTCAGCTGGAATCCCACTGTGGTTTGTCAAGTGGGGAATCTTAACCTTGAAAGAAGTGAATTTCTAGGCCTTGACTTGCTGAGCAAGAAGGAACTTCTTTGGATGAAGTAGCTCAGGTAGGAACAAAAAAAATCCACCTAGAGAAGTGCAAGTAGTGGTGCAGGATTCCTGGCAAGCCAGGCTGGACACCCAGGGCCCCTCCAGCACCCCGGGGAAAAGAGCACAGCAGCGCCAAGGCAGGAGAACTGAGGGCTCCTCTGCTACTCCAAGAACCCTGACAAGAATTGGAACAGCCACCAGAGAGGCTGGAAAGAAAACCTTTGGAAACACAGAATCCAGTTCATACCAAAACAAAACACATTTAGCCCTTGAGCACTAACTGGGTGTTTTGGTACTTTGCTCTTGGAATGTAGATTCTCACCTGCCTTCACCTCTGCTGCCATTTTACTGGAATATATTTAGAAGCAAAATACAATAAAATCATTGCAGAACTCTGGTGGCAAACCTGCTCAGATTCCAACCCTTTATTCTTTATTATCAACTCTGATCACAGCATAACCAGCACTTGGTGTTACACACAAAAAACCTGTTTTACTCATGCCTCTCTACAGCTTAATGTAACCAATGTGACTGATAAAGTACAGAAAACAACAGGGCAATGAACTAAGTTCAGTTTAAAGCAGGTTCTAGGTTTTCTACCAACATTAATTAGCATTTTCAGTGGAATTTTGCTTTATATTTTTAAAGTGGTTTATAATTATATTTTATTTTTAATGAGAACCAGTAATGAAAAACATAAATAGTGTATCCTTTAATGATCAACACACGGACTAATTCCACTAATGCTGAGTAGCATGTGCTGAAATGATGGATTATCTTAAAATATAATTTTACTAGCTCTGCTATGTAATTTGTTAAGCATTTAGTAATAAGTATGTCTAATAAAATATGAAAAAAATATTTAGAAAATGAACCATAATTTTAATATAATTTTAATTAATGGGAGTGCAATTGCAGTGGTTTAAATTACATTCCCAGTGGTAAAAAGCCTTTCAAACCTAATTTGTAAGCCAAGATGGTGGCTTTAATGACTGGCAGCAAAGTTTCTTCAACAGATTTCATGGGGCATGATCCAAAGATAATAGGTTTTCAGCCCAATGACAATCCAATTACAATGCCAATCAAAGCCAACTTCATGCACTCTAATTATCAGATTTAGCTGTCAGTTCAAATACAAACATAACACTTTTATTTAAATAAAAATTTAATTTAGAAAAAAGAAGACTTCATGTGTGATTTATTGAGATTGCAAGAGCAATCTAACTTATTTCTCTAGTAATATAATAAAATCAGTCTTGTATTAAAAATGTGAAAACTTTTCATTCTCCTGTATGTGCTATGCTGTATTATTCAGGAGTTAATTTAAGCAAAAAAAGCATAACATAACATGGCAGCAGATATTTGCAGACTAGAAGTAGGTTAAATAGAGTAGCAAGGTTTCAATGAGACAAAACTCCAAGTGAATAAATGACAAAACCTAATTAGTTTTTTACCAGTAATCAGGTAAGAACACAACCCATTTATATGGGTCTGGCACAAGGAATTTATTGTCATTCTCCTGCCTTTTCCTTCTGCTCCTGTGCACAAGGAGTGTGTAAATGCACAGCTTTTTATTATACACACGGATTTATTGGGATACATGCAGAAGAAATATGTAAGTTATAAAAAACCACAACAAACGTTACCTTAAAATGGATTTAATGTTCCAAATATAGGCATCTCCCAGCTGAAATAGCCCCATGGTACCTACTGACTGCAACCTTGCTGTTATTCTCTCTCTCTATCAAAAGTTATTATTTATTAATTAACATCATTATAAAGTTCTCAATATAGGAAGGAAAAGCTAGTTCAGGACTCTGTATGCTCTAATACATTACAGCACAATTACCAATTCAGGCTTGGTTGAAACAGAGGTAATTGTCCTATAACATATTTAATACCTATAAAATCCTGTCTCCCCACAACTACAAGAAATAGGAGAAAAGAATTAGAGAAGGAGCAATTATTATACCATTCTTTAGGAGTATGAACTAATTTCCCCTGGCCATTTCCTGCCCCTGGTTTACATCAGCTCCTGGATGTTTGGCAGCACAGCAAAAGGAGCAGATCCTACAGGCTCCCATCTTCATGGGATTCCAAAAAAATATGTCCAGCATGTATTTAATATAACAAAAGCAAGTCCTATGTTAGGGCTCATCATGATAGGTGCAAATTCTAAAAACAGCTACAACCAAACCTTTGGAATTCATTTCTGTAACTCCACTAAATCCAAACACTGGAATGGAAGGAGAAATCCTGAATTAGAATAATAATTGTTGGCTTGCCTGTGCTCACCTTTTCTTTTAATCCTTTCTGCTACTTCTGCTGTGCCAATATTCTTTGTCATTAAACCCAAGCCATGCCACCTCACCTTCCTGCTTCTTTCCATCATGTAATTCCCACCCCATTTCATTCCTCTCCCTCTCTCTTTCAGATGTTCATGACATCATTCTCTACTACTGCAAGGGAAGCAACCTCATGACCACTGTGCAAGTGCAAAGATAAAGGATTTCAGGAGCTGGAATAAATGGGAAGGAGAGGTACCACATGTATATATAATTCTGAGCTGATCATCAGTCTGAGGATGGAGCCACCAGATTCTTGAACTCCCCATCATTGCTCATGAGCTGGGGCTCTAAATAGCCCTGTACTCCTTACATTTGAATCCATAATGGCTGCAGAGTTCAGCCAACAAAGAAATATGAAATGGAAGGGCAGAGCTAAGTTCAGCAGTGCTCCATTTAAAACCTCTCTGGAGATAAGCACCCAAGGCCAAGCTGCTTCACAGCTGTTGGCCTCTTTTTCTCTGGCTCTGGCAGTCATCCTGCAGCTCCTCTATTTCTCTACCAGAAAGCCCCTCCATGAGAGGCACAGGAGGTACCTGGAGGCAGCCTCAAGACCAGCTCCCACCTCAGGAAGGCTGAGAAACTCACCATTCCATTTTGCCAAGGTCATGGCATTGCTCTGCTCCCTCCAGCCAAAGATGGAAGTGAAGAATTCAGTTTCACCATTCACTGTGGGTGTTTCAGCTTGTGGTATTATCACTGTTTGGCTAAGACATTGTTTCCATATTTTTATGTACCTAACATTGTAAGTTGAGAGAAGGAAGGTAACAATGATGTTTCTACTGCACATGGAAGGCTGAAAAGGGAAAACACAGCAAATTTGATGAACACCTTCAGCAGCCTGGGCTGGGCCTTGCTTCAGGAGTCCCTGGATTTTGTTTGCATTCCTTGCCAGATGTAATGGCAAAATTTCCTGACTTAAACATCAGGAGAACAAGAGCCATAATTTATCATCCTTACTACTATTTTCATTGCTGCTACCTTTATTCTCTAACTTGTTCAAGCATCAATAATTAGAAAGATAATTTTGAAAGCCTGTTTAGCAATTTGATCATGCTTCCACATAGTGAATTTAACAAATACAGTGACTATCATTAGAATTACTGTACTACATGCTGCTGAGGTTTAATCAGGGAGGGTTGGGAATGCTCTGAAAAATACCTGTTTTGTTCAGCTTACCTGGCAGCACAGCATAAGACATGTCATGATCTAAATGTGCAGCCTCCAATTGCTGATCCAATTTAAAAGATCTATAGAAAATTAGATCTAGCTCATAACTACATCACTATTAACTGGCTTTTATATTTGTAGTATTTTATACTCAGATAAATGAAAGAAAACTTTTTGTTTGTATGAATTCTTCTCTATTGTCCAAGACTTTTTTTTTTTTTCTCTCCCAGGTTACAATTAAGCTCAATTTGGAAACAACACCCAAATCCTACAAAGGATTAAAAAATGTTTTCCAAGGTAAAGCATCACGCCAAGGGCAATGCTAACACTCAGCATGGAGGAAGATATAAAAAATCAAAGCAAAACATGCCAGGAAATTACCCAGCTAACCTCAATTAATGGCAATATCAGCAATTCAATACTTCCCTCATCCTGGGTCTCTGGAAAGGAAGCTTTTTAGGATGCTGAATGAGGAATTTAGCCCTGGATGTTTCATGCCATCCCTGCAAAGTGAAGGTGTTTTATTTTCTGCAGACAGGTAAGAGCTGATGCACCTCTGAGTGCATTCATCAGAATTTCACCAGCTTGCAAGCAGCAGCACCTTTTTTACTATGGTTGATCCACCCAACCATCACATGGAAAATGGAAACCCACATGGAGCAGGTGGGCTCTGAGTGTGGGCTGGGATGCACCCTGCTCCAGTGGACACAGCCACACTGCAGCACCACTGCCACTAAAACACCTCATTTAAATCTTCAAACCTGCAGATTTCTTCTTATTCACAATGACAAGATGCCAAATTTACAGATTACCAATCTTTTGCTTCATTTTAAAAGCAAGATTTAAATGCTGAAAGCAGCCTGAGCTGTATTCCTGATTCACTTCTTTATTTCCTTGAGGACAATGACCTTTCACAGAGTAAGATGATTTTTAGCAGCCTGAGCTGGAGAAAAATGTGACACAGACTTCTATTCCTTCACTCTTTTTTGATTTTGATGGGGATCCAACTCTGCTGTTCTCACTCAGGCCAGCAGAATCAGGTCTGCAGTGCCTAAACAGGGGAGATCTAGAGCAGAGGGAATTTGCAATAAGCAATTACAAGTTCTAGACAGGGTGAACTGGAAAGATGGAGGGGGGGTTACTTCATTTCATTAAGATAATGCAGTGGGAAAGGTGAATAAGTGAAAGAGTGCATGTGCATGAGAGAAAGAGCTCAGCAAACATCCTTCTTAAATTAGATGGCTCCTCAGTTCTCTGTTACCTTGTTTGCCCTTCAGGACAAGCAGAGAGGCAAAGGAGGATTTTTATTTTTATTTTTTTTTAGAAAGTTGCTCTTTTGTGGACACTCCTGGCTGGTGAAGGAAGGTCATTTCTCAATGACTGTCCTTTGGGATGAGCAGTGATCATGCACCCTCTAACTGGGCCACCCTCATGTCTCAGCAGTGGGACTCCCAAATTTCCCTTCACTTTTCCCCTCCTCCTGCCTGGTGTGGGACACAAAAGGGAAAACTCCAGTTCAGCCTCCCCTGTTGCAGGTACCCCCAGTGACAGGCTCTTGGGGTGCCAGAGAAGGAGCAGATTTCTGTGGGCACAGATGGGTGAATGAAGCCCCTCTGAGCTGCACAAAAGGTCCCTGAAAGGAGACACCTGACAACCCAGACTTTGTCCAGGCCAGCTGCAGGCTGCTCCCTCTCACTGTGATGCCATTTTGGAGGGAAAACAAACCCCATCCTTATCAGCTCCCACTAGCTCCACAAACCAGAGTAAATTTGTGACAGTGTCAGTGTTTTGACAGGGATCAATTCCACTCCAGTATATAATATTAATTTTAAACATTTTGGCACGTGTCTAATTTTAGAAGATGAATATTGCTCCATTACACCAGAGATCCAGGGTGCAAATGCCACAGGCAAACGGGATTAGCTGCTACAGGTAAGGAAACACAGCAGGTCAAGTCTGTGTGTAAATAGGTTGCAGGTTGTTACTTGGAGCCAAATGAAGTTTGAGACTTTTAAAACCAACTAGAGGTTTTAGCAGCCTTTCTTCCCTGGAACAGGATTTCAGATTGCACTTAAAGCCTTTTGTCAGCTCAGAGAGAGTTGAGCTACTTGTGCTCCAGGTGAAATCTCCCATGTTGTTATGCAAAACCAAGCTGATGGAAATGTAAACATCTGACTTATTATATGCTTGTTCCTTCAGCAAAACAGAGCTTTAGCCTTAGCAAGCCACGGCAGTATAACACGTTGTAAAAACAGTAACAATAGCAAAAATTATTAAACATTTATCTCTCCCATGAGTGAACATCTGGCATGTATCAAAACGCTGCCGTGGGGATTTAGCACCAGAACCTTTAAGGTTTTATGCGACAATGCCTAGAGAGGGCAATAACAGAGCATATTCCACACAGGATTTTTAATCACTGGCCCCTTGAAAATATCAAGAGCAGAAGCTGAACTGGGTATCAGTTTATAAATGAAATGTTGCAGTTCTTATTTGTGATGCAGGAAAAAATATCAGCCCCCATTTTTAATTAAGTAAGCAGAAATTTAAAATAAACAGAATATAAGATATGATCTTGCAGATAGCAAACAGATGTGATAGAGGTTCTCTTTGTAGACCTTGCATGAAGGATGCTTTGCTGAGAAGGACTTCTCTGACCTAGAAATGTTTGCAATGGTTTTCAGCTCACTACCAATACCAAGCTTTTTGTGCCTTCACCCAAGTCTTGGGGAAGTTGCATCTTTAATCTTGTCTTTCAAAACATCTTTGGAAAAATGTATTAATCTGTTTCAAAATCTCTCCAAGAACTTGAAAGCAACTGCTTGGGGACAGGGGAGGAGTGAGCAGGGTGTGTGGTTTATGATTACATAAGTGTTGTTTTTTGTAGGGACAAGACAAAGATTTATGGAAGGCAAGGGAGGAATGCATGTAGTGAAAGATACAGGGAAGGAACAGAGGAAAGCCTGGCAGTGGAGATTAAAAGGGCAGGGATCATGTGGATCACGTGTCAGGTCAAGAAACAAATGGGAGGGGAGAATATCAAAGGGTTCTGTTTGGACTCTTGTTATAATAAGAAATTATTGTACAACTGTATTGCCACATCCTCCAGCAGCACTTCCCTCTCTTCTGTTAATAACTACAGAGTGGGGCTTTTTAAAAGGAAGAAGAAAAACTTGAAAATTTTGTGATTAATGTTACTATTAATGAGATTGTCCCAGGGCTATAATCTCATGACTAATCCTGTTAGTTTATTAAATAAGCAGCACAACAAGTAAATACTTTCTGATTCTTTGGATTGGCTTCTTTGTAATATTTTAAGATCTATTAATACTTTTTGTCAGTATTTAAAATAAATAAGGGGTTCAGCTATTTGTCATACCTAAGTGTTTTTGTAATGTATTTGAGGTTCTATATAAGCCCATAGCAGATTTTCTTTCTTCATAAAAGAGCCCAGTCAGTTTATGCATAACATTCAAACAAAAGGCTCTACAACACTGCATTTTGGAGGAGATTAAGATACTGAAAAAGACAGAATTAGACAGAGGACATACATTAGTCTAGTACTTCCAGAGGTTAGCACTTCTGGGCAGCACAAAGGATTCCACTCAGGAATTCAACCCTGATTAAACCAATGCTGGATCTGGTGCAAGGAAGGAAAGAATTGGAGAAAGCAAAGGATGCTGTCACAGGGAAAGGGAGGAATAAAACAGCAAACTGACAGACTGATGGAAAAATAAAGATCCCAATGAGGAAATCACATCCAATACCCTACTCAGGCACTGCTTAAGGAAAAAAAAAAAAAAAAAAAAAAAAAAGAAAAATCCCATAAGGGTTGGGAACATCATTCCTGAGGAGCAGGACTCAGCACATGTAGGAACCAAAGGGCAGTGCCAGGAAATGACATTAGGATGTTCAGCAGTCCCTAGACCCAGCTGTTGAAGAGGAGAACACACACTCTACTGGGAGAGGTGCCTGAGCTTTTCCAGGCACAGGGAAGCAGTGCTGCCACGAGCTGTGTGAACAGACCCACCCAGTTCAGCACCAAGGAACCTAAGTTTAAAATGATATTTGTAGCATGAAATGAAATCATGATGCCAAAGTAAAATAAACGTCGAGCAAACTCAGTCAATCATATGTATCATTCTTTATGGCTCTCATTTATATTTGATATTGAATTGCTCACTTTTTAAAATTCAAATAACTCCCTCATCGATCGGCTCCTGAATGATTTTACTGAACACATCTTTTTAGTATCTAACACACTGTGATTTTGTTCCACGTATGTTGTGCACTGGCTGATTCCATCCTAACCTCACAAAACATATTAAGCTTAATAAATATATTTATGAGAATTACTTTGTATAGTCCTTATGCAATCAGCCATGCTGTGTATGATAGCCCAAGACGATGAAAACCCATTGACTTTTTGTAGCAAATTAGTCTACCACCTAATCGGTGAACCCTGCTAAGCTTTTGAATTATGACGAGAACCAGCAGCTCAGTTAGAACACTCAAATGAATTATATCAATTCATAAACTTGTTCATGTCCAGATTTCATTAGCCACACATTAACAGCATTTTATGTTTATTACTGCTCTGACATAATCTATAAATAACTGAAATGCTAATCATAGTGTTCTGCCAGGCATCATCATTTAATCATAAAGAGATACATTATTATAAACTATAATAGATAATAACAAGTCCGGGTCAATGGCCGCATATTAAAAGATCACAATTATATCCTATAAGGGTATGTACCTCATACATTTGGTGACACAAAGGTCCATATCTAATCACTTGCAAATGTTTCCCCTCTGACACACTTACAGTACAAGGTGACACAATTAAGAAAATATGCTTGTAAAACAGGGCAATCTTTGAGCATCAAAGTAAACAGAGAACAAGTAATAGTGAGGGGAAACATTACAGCATTTACCAATGGCAGTGCTGCTTAACTCTTTATTTCTGGGGTTTTTTTCCTCACTAAAAGAAACCATAATCACAACACTGGGAGAGTTTATTATAGAGAACACTGACTTATTACTGCAGCAGGCACCAAGCCAGGGCTGCTAGGTGCTACCTCTCAGGCTAAAAATGTGGCTCAAAAGGTTCAACTGCCTTTTTTTTTTGCAATCCTATTGTCCACTCCAAATCATTCTTTCAGTGACTTCATGTCACTAAACCCCTGTGATTTTCAAATGTAATCTGTGTGTCTTCTGTCAAAGAACATCTCAACTGAAGCCATTCTCAAGGGCCATTTTGGAGCCCCCTCCCTTGGCCAGGCATTCTGACATCAAAGCTGCTGCTTTTTTTCCCCCAAATTATTTAGATTAGATTTTTAACTTAAGGTGGTGATGATGGAATCAGTGGCTTACTGAGTGAAGGTAATTCCATGTTCTTTACTGAGGTAAAACCTCCTGGCAATACACCACTTACTAAACAAATAATTTCCATGAGAGCTTTATCAACTAAACTAGTTCTGAGTGAGAAACGAGTCTGACCCAAGGACCAAGAATTAATTGCAGATTATTAGAATAAAGTTCTTTTCTGTGGGTTTAAATTTTGTAGGTTTTGTGTTGCTTTGTGGGTTTTTTTCTGTTTTGTTTTGTTTCTTTTTTTTTAATATTTAGACTAATTTAAAGCTTTGGTTGAATAGGAAGCAGAGATGCAGTCTGTCATTGCGAGCACTTGCACCTCATAGCTCAGGGTGAACTGAGGGAGATAAAGAAAGGAATGTAAAACACTATGGAAACCAACCTCTGGAGACTTAATATTCTGATCAGCTCACCTCCGAACATCTGGCTCTTAAATGTTCAAGCACAAAAACAAGAGAGCTAATGAAAGCAGTACATATTATCTCTCCCATCAATGTACCTCACAAACACCTGCTAAAATTAAAACAAATTGAATCTTGATTGCTGATTAAGTACCCCTTCTTTAGCTAGATATTCTGTCATTATTTGCCCTGGCACACAATGCATAAACTGATGAAAAGCCTGTGGTGGGCTGCAGCAGCAAAGGTTGATAAAAGACATCAAGAGAGAGCTGCATGTAAACTGCAGCACATTAACTTTATGTACTCCAGCCCTCCAAAAGTTACTTTTAGATTTTTTTCCTCATTTCCAGGGCAAAAATTATTGAGAGTTTAAAAGAGAAAGCACACAAACTGAACACATTTTTTTCCTCCAGAACACTCACATCCCAGAGGGGAGGTGACAGATGGACCTCACGGTATTGACCAACACCAGTGCCCAGCTCCTGAGCTGAAAAAATCCCTCTGAGCAGGATTGCTGTGCCCAGTGGGCTCTTGGGGCATTTTCCTGGATGTGGGAAGACTTTCAAGCAGTTGAACATGTATGGCCATGGAAAAAAAGAGCCCAAAACTCTTCAGGAGTGTATGGCCTCTATTTCTCTTCAATAGGTGCTTTGGCAGTGGCAGGAGAAAGGTTACAGACTTTACTGCCAATAAACTGGGGGAATGCTCTGCTTGCACACTCCAGGCAGGATAAAACCATCCATTAGGAATTTCATCACACCCACATAAATACCCTCCTACGTGAGCACTGCTGACAGATGTGTGGCTAATCTACCATGTTAACTTCATTTGAGAAGTTGTGGTTTTGTTCAAACTTTATTAGTTAAACTCGAATTGATCCCACTACATTTTAAGCCAGTATTTAATCTACTTTAAGTATGTTTCCAGATATCATAAACTCTTCAGGCATCACTGTGTTTACTATATATAAATATATGTATTCATGTAAATTTCCCTGTTAAAATAATCAACTTTTATTTGACTCACGGTTCTCCAGTAATCAAAAAAGGAAAAAAACCAGCAACATGACAGTGTGTAAATCCTTCTCAACAATAGCACCCACAAAACCTGTTTCTTGACTGACAATAAGGTCATAACAGCACATATGTTTGGCATATGTATTTCATCAATGGTGATTATAATGTGAACCAAGAATTAGCTTCAAAATGATGGGTTACTTAAAGACCTGGAAGAGGACATTTAAACAAAAGAAAAAAAAGGCCTGAATCAGATACTAGAGCTTGACTTTTTTTTTCCCCCTTATTGCATTCTAAATTATTTAAATATACTATTAGACACCATATTGGAAAAAAACAGATGTTTTCTAATTATGAACTGATTTTACAGTGTGATGGTGTCACATATTTAAATTACAAATACACATTTTTAGCATTCCAGCTGTGCTTTACAAGAGTTTAATTTGCTTCTTGTGATATGTCACATTGCACCTGCCTTTTAAAACTCCTATAAATGTAAAACATTAGCCAAGCACAAGTATTAAGACATGCTGATGAATTCTAAAGATTTTTAGCATCTTATAGAGGATGAAATTCATAGGAAGATTTAATAATGAACCAGCTAAATGTTTATTGAAAATAACATTTACAGATACTTTCCAGAAGTACCAAAAGGGACTGATGACTTGTGTAGGCAGCACAGAGAATTAAATTGGTGCTGCTTTGCTCCTTCCACACACAAAGTATTCCACAGTAATCTATAAACTAATGAGGTTAAACATGGATAATACAGTAAAATGTTGCAGAAGTCAGCTTTGTTCTCAGCCACCACACGCACACAGAATCTGACACATGTTTGAGGCCATCAATATCACAGACAGAACAGGGAGATTGTCAATGATGACGCTGGTGATAAACTATGATAATGTATTTCTGAGAATAGAAGAGCAATAATTTCTAGGATAAACTTAAACTTTGAAGTAATTAACTTGTGATTCAGAGAAACACAATGAGAGCATACACAGCTATTTCTTGTCTTGCCCACGCCCTGGAAATAACAACTATTGGTTTAGATTCAGGCATAAAAAGAGAGAGGATAAACAACCCATGGAGAAGATGTAACACTGTGGATGCACCTTTTAAACCTGGCCTTCTAACAACAAAGGAAGAAGAAACTTTTGAAGCACTGCTCTTACAAAGATGCATTAAAGATATTGCAGACAAGCAGAGATGCTCTTTTTGAGGCAGTTACCTGCTGCACACTTCCTAAACACAGGCAGGGACCTGCTCATTAACAGTCTAATCCTACCAAAAGTAAATTAAAGGCAGATTTTTCACTGGCACAATAGGCACAGCTCTCCAAATCTCCTTGCAGTGACCTGTACTGGGTCCCTGTCACTGAATGGGACTGGCACAAAGGCACAGCCCTTTGTCCTGTCCCTCTTGGACAAGCACAGGCCATGACACAGCACAGAAATTATTTGCCCCAAACCAGAGCTGTCACCTGTGTGACCTCGTCCAGCATTGCAATGCCCTCCCTGGGCACACACAGATGAAAAGGCAAAGGGGGAAGGGAAAGGAGGGCAGGGACAACCCAAAGGGAGATGTGACAGTGAGTGAGTTGTGGCAATTGAATTGTGTTGGGATATATTTTAAAATGTGGATTTTGGTGGCTACACATCATCATACCTGCAATTCAAAAGCTTCCACGCACTTCAATGCAGTTGAGAACAGAGGTGAAGGCACTTGGGCTCCATAAAGTGTTATAAGTCCTTTGGACACGCTTTAAAGAGACATTTTCAGGGCAAGGTTGTCTTACAAAACTGAACAATCCTTCCTCAGGAGAATCCTCCCTTTCAAAGCTCCCTGCCCGAGTTCTGACATGTGTTTTTGTTCCAGCACTGCCCGGTGCAGGAGCCTTTGTCACCCACTGCAGAGGCACAAACAGGCAGGGAGAGATCCTGGATGCTCAGCCAGAGATGAAAAGGGGATGCTCTGCAGATCCCAGGATTTTCAACCAGCCTTTAGGGAAATTACTTTTGCTTCTCTGCCATGGAGCTCATGGTACACGCAGCAGAAATGCTACGCTCTGTGCAGGTGCAGTCATTCTGCAGGGAGCTGCACTTCCTGCAGTGCACAGGCTGAGGCAGGGGAGCTGCTTTACCTGCAGCTCTCTGCTTTGGAGAACATTAGGAAAATTAGTGCAATATTTACCTTGCATTTGTACAATTATTTTTTAGACTAATTTCAGAACTTAATGCAGTCCAAAAGAAATAACAAAGAACAAAAATTTTCCAAATTATCCTAATGCCCCTAGTCCTGTGATTTTCCACTGCCAGCAATATTTTAGCTTTTATCAAACATGCCAAGCCAAATTTACTCTATTTAAGATCACTTCTGTAGCTTTCACTGTACACGATATGCTCACAATAAATTACCAACAGCAAAAGACAGAGCTAAGAAAACTAAAGCCATCCTGGTGGGGGAACTTGAGTCAAGCCTTAAATTTTTATTTGGGATTACTTCATCCTGAAGGAAAAGTGGGTGAGACTCACCTTCATCCTCACCATGTGAGGATGGAGGATCCTGTTCCCCTCAATTGGCCTATTCCTATTTGGCCCTAATCCTGTATAAAGTCAGATTTTTCTCCTTGACTCCATTCAGAAGAGTCAGGTAGAGGCTGTCTGAAATTAAGGGTTTTCTATTCTTGTTCTTGAGATAATGTAGATGAAATGCAAAAATCTAATTAATTTTATTTTTTTCTCCAGGATTTGACATGTTGGAATATCATCCTTGACTCTTACACATTCTTAATAAAGGAGGAGAAAAATAAATCATCAATTCAGTCCATGTTTCAGGAATGCTTCATCTGGGGTTCCATGCTATTGCTTCCTGTATCATGAAAGCAATATCAAATTGAAAATATTTCTGTTCAGCAACTTCAGCAGCTCTAAATTAAGAAAATGCATAGTTTATTGGCTTTCAATGCTTGAGCAGGTTAAGAATGTGTAAGCAAGAAAGATTTCATTTAGAAAGAGAAGTGCAATGTCCATGATACCAACAGAGACATTAAGTGAGATTAGGCCATCTTCATAAACTACTTTTCAGTTACTAGATTATCAAAAATAATGAATGCCACTCATTAAAAAAAAACATTTTTGAAAAAAAGAAAATTCATTTTTAAGGCAGTACCAGCTCATGGAGATAAAATTGGATGATAAGCAGCAAAACATTTTTCACACTGTTGTACAAAACCAGGCATCACTGACCATCACTTGCTCTAGAGCAGGTGGCCTTTAGGTCAAACATGGCAGAACTGCCATGGACTGGGAAAAAAAGGTGGTTGGAGGAAGATTTTCTTTCTGTGACAGGAATGGAGATCTGTCACTTCCACCTTTGTTGCCAGTTTTAATAGACCATGATTAAAATCTGACTAATGCATTTCACTTTTAATGTGTGTGTGGGCTTCAAAATTAAATTTTAAATCTCATTTATGCTATTTTAGAAGAGATTAGCAACCTCTGAATGAAAAGGTACAAGAAACAAAGATGTTTTAAATCCTGGTGGCACCTTTGAAATGTAGCTGGGGAGTGATGGCACTGCCCTTGTTCATGTCCCTGTAAATGCACTGGATGCTTTCTGTGGTTGCTCCCTAAGACATCCCAGAAGCACAACCTGCTCCTGGAAGTTGAGCCACAGCACCTCCAGGGATAATTTAGCCCTGAACCCTTCATTTGAAGTTCATGAAGTAGTCACTCAGCTCCAGAGGTGTCTGCAGAAGTGCTCCAGGAGGGCCCTGCAGCAGGGAAGTGCTCAGGCAGAACGGGATCCACACCACGACCCCCCTGCAGAGAACTGTGTTTGGGAGCTGTCCCCCAAAAAGGCAGGTGCCAATCAAGGGAAAGCCTTGCCATTGAGGGAAGGTGGCACAGAGAGGGGCTGGAGTCAGGAAAACTGTGCTGATTCATCCCTGCTCAGGACCCCAAGTGTATGGAAATTTCATTCACTTGGAGCTGATGGCTTTGTTTCAAGGGGGAAACAGGAAAGTGCAGGTACAAAGTTGAATATTCAGAGTCACGATGAGATGAATCATCTTGCAATGCAGATGACAAAATGAAAATAAAAAAAAAAACCAAACCCAAGCAAAATATGTATAAAAACCAAAGGCAGAAACTACACTTTTAAGAATTTTTAAGGTAGGACACAAAGAATAACCTAGAATTTCTAAAATGTGGGTAAATATGAACAAATTACTTATTATTTCATTAAAGAGGAGATGGGAAGGACCAATTCCTAACTCCCTGTGTTTGCCTCCTGGGGTCCTAGATAGCTTTTCCTGTCAAATTAAAATAGAAAAAAAAAGATAAATAAACATGAGAAATTAAGATTGTCTAGGTAGGTGAAGGAGAAAGGAAAAGAAGCAAGGAAATAATGTTCTACAATTATTACCAGAGCTAAGAGAAACAAAATTACTTGATCATAAATTCAGGATAATCTGGTTTTCTTTATGAGTTTCCATTTTATTAATGAAAGGAAGGTAACACCTTAGTGTACCCGGATGAATTAAAATGCCTATTTGTAGAAGCAATCCTCAATAGGGGTCTTTAATAGAATCTGTGAACAATTCAGGAGTCAGATAATTTAGCTGTAAAAAGGCAATATTAATAGCTCACCTCTGGGTACACAGCCCAGGCTGGACAGGAGTAGGAAGAAGGGATATTGGCAGGGAAGGCTGGAGGGTTTATTTGCATTATCCCAACTTCCTGCAGCCAAAAGGCTTCACACAAACAGCTCTGTAAAAAGAGGGACAAGCCAACAAGCACCAGATCTGTAAATAGTCTGCCTTGTTTATCAAATCCAACACACACTCAAACTTTGGACTCAATGAGCCTGGACAAAAAGTACAAAACAGTGGGACACCAGTTCACATATGTCTTTTTTTTTTTAATCTCATTTTCCTAAAAGTAATAAAATTAAACAAAAAGCCCCAAACTTATTTTAAATATAAATGATCAAACATTTCAACTAACTGCTCAGCAGGATTTAATGCACCAGAAAAAATATCCAGGTATTTCATTTGCTTCAGCTCTTGAAAGAAAGTTCCCCAAAGTTTTCACTGTCTTTGTCCTAGAAAATGTGTGTACATCAGGAATGTAACCAATTTTAATGAGGTATCATATGAAAAAAGACAATGACTTTAACACTGAAAAATATTTAATTCCTAATTTTAAAGAGGGTTTTCTCATTAATCTTTGAAGGAGAATATATAAAATATCTGAAGTATCTTCTCAGTTATTTTGAGCAAATCTGACAAAGATGCTGCTCATGAAAATTCCAATCAGACCTTATTAGCTGCAGTTCCATTCTATACGTGGCAGAAATTTTCTATGAAATAAGAAGAGAAAAAGCAGGTGAGAGGAAAGAGTTCAGCTCAGCTATGGGTATCTGCAACTCCTGCACCAGGAAAGTGGGACCATTCCAGCCTTCAGAAAATCAGAGGGTTGTTACTGGGGTTTGAAATGGGACCAGGACTCTCTTTCCAGAGGAGATTTGCAAAAGGTAGAAAATTTCTTTGTATCAGCCCCTGGAAATCTTCATTTTCCATAAAGATGAAAACAGCCATTGAGAGCCACAAACCCACAAGTTTACTGAGCAACTGCAAGAGCTGCTTGGAAAGATTCAACAGAAACTACAAAAAATGGACTTTTTCAACCCAGTCAGCTTGGTTTTGATGATGAAGTGGTTTTATGAGCAAGACTGGGAAGAAAGTATTATCAAAATTATAAATATTCCAGCCTGCCAACTTACACATAAGGGTAGTTCTGGTTCACTCCTCCCAACCCCATTCCTCATCTTTTCTACAGATTTTCTCCAATAAGATTCAACCTCCCATGCTGAAATTGCCCATCTCCACCTAGAAAAGCAGAAAAAAAGGACAAAAGAAATATCCAAGTCTGCATCTTTTCTCAAGGTAAAAACTGGGATGGTGTCCCAAGCAAATTGTTCCCCCAGTGTAGGAGTGGCACACATGATCCCAGGACTCTGATTTCACATCAGGCTGCTCTACACAAGCCCTAAAAACTTGTGAAGGTCTTTAATGTATAATATAGGAATTTCTTATTTCACAAACGTTGTTCACCTTCACCACAAGGAAAAAAATTCTACTATTCTCAATATCAGTTGAGTAGAAATGAAAACAAACTAAATTTGGCAGATTATGATAAAGGTAATTTTCTTCTAGGGAAAGGTGAAAGGGACAAATAAAGCTTAATCCAGACAGAAATTACTTCCAGGAAAATCTATTTCTGTGGAGTTCACACACACACATTATAATGTAATCAGTGACTTGTGCCCTTCTTGCTGCTCTCCTGAGACCCCAGCTGGAGTCCTGCACCCAGCTCTGGACACAGCAAAGATGTGGAGCTGTTGGAGTGAGCCCAGAGGAGGCCATGAAGATGCTGCAATGAGTATCTGCTCTGCAGCCAGGCTGGGAGAAGGGAAGGCTCTGGAGAGATCTTAGAGCCCCTTCCAGTGCCTGGAGGGGGCTTAGAACAGGGAGGGACAGGGGCTTTTTATATGGAAGACAGAGACAAGACAAGGGGCAATGGTTCCAAGCTGCTGGAGGCAGGGATAGGTGGGCTATTGGGAAGGAACCCTGGCTGGGAGGGTGGGCAGGCCCTGGCACAGGGTGCCCAGAGCAGCTCTGGCTGGCCCTGGATCCCTGGAAGTGTCCAAGGCCAGGCTGGATGGGGCTTGGAGCAGCCCAGGACAGTGGAAGGTGTCCCATGGCAGGGGGTGGAATGGGATGATCTTTAAGGTCCCTTACAACCCAAATTATTAGAACCATTATTATGGTTCTAATAATTCCCAGGAGTCCATTCCCCTCCTGAATTCCAACATACAGTTTATAGGGAGTTACTACCAAGTTGCAACATGATGGATCCATTTTCATGATTGGACAGGTAAGCAATAAGTCTATGCCTTTTTCTTTCCTCTTTATTTTAATATCTATTCAGTTTTGTTATTGGACTATTATATTTTGCTGTTGCAATTTAAACCTTTTATCAGAAATAAATCTTTGAGTTCTATTATCTGGTAACAATTCTGTAGGGACAGGCATTTCAAGAAGCTGAAAGATAAAAATGAGAAGGAAAAGAGCCTTTTTTGCAGGCCTCTATTAAAGTTTTCACACTGCTACATTACAGCTATAAAATAGCATCTCTGATAATAATTCATTACAATTCCATAATACACATGGAATATGTTATGCTGTATTAATCAACAATTCTGTTTTGCTAACTTATTAAAATCATTCATTTGAAATTACATATTATTTTAGTGCCATCTTGTCGCTGATTTATAGTGAAACTGAAAGTTTATAGATAGTTTCTCATTCGCCTGAGACCTCATGAAATTTGCAAATAATGTTGGTTCTTTCTTAAATGTGCTTCTAGTCAGCAGACATCACTAGGGTAGAATGAAAAACACTTGACACAACTGATGTGGTCACTGGCTTTGGGTTTTTTGAAGGTAACGCTCCAAGAGAAGAAGATAAGGAAGAAATAAAAGGAATGAATGGAAGTAGTTGTGAAATCTGTTGGAAACCTGCAGAACTGCAGAAACAAGAGGAATCTCTTTCTCCCTGAGCCAGCATCAATGATTCATTAGCCACTTGCTAAAACTCAATAATCAGTTCATGATTTGCTGAGCTGAACCATTATGAAAACAATATAGAGAATCAGTAAATAATGGCCTCTGATGAATCTGCTGCACTGTATTCCTTTTGAAGGACAACAATAGAAAGATCCAGAATAAAAGTAGAAAAGGAAGCAAATGAACCCAGTAAATCACATGGAAACCTAACTTTGTATTGTGTATCTGAATTTACTCTGTGCATCCAACTTCTTTATAGGCTCAACACACCTGTCTGTCTAAAAATGAGTTTGGTTTCAACCCCCAAATTTCAGATTCTGTTCTAGCACACTGCAAAGTAATAGTGTGGTGGGTTTTTAGGGGGGATTGTTCTTTTAAATTTTTTTAGCATATTCTGAAGAAAGAAAAATCTCTTTCTGTTGAGCACCACTGGCAGAAGTATTTTTCACATGCAGCAATATGTTCTCACTGTCATGTCTCAGCAGAAATCCCTTGAGGCTTAAGATCTGTGCATGTAATACCCACACAGAAAATTAAGCCTCAATTGACTCCACAAAAAAACCACCAAATCCCACCTCTAAGAATATCTAAGCATTGTTTTTTAATGATGATTAATGAGATCCTTTTTAGGGTTCTAATATTAGTTACACCCATTTGTACCAAGGCTAAATTCGATCTAGTCAAGGATTTCTTTAAAACGCTGGCCTGGGAGATAATGAGTCTCACAAATTTCTCCAGCGCTCAGGAGAATGCCAGATCCTCACAGAATCTCAAGACCAGCACATCTTTCTTTCTCTGAATCGAAACCCTTGCTGCCTCTGTTTTTTAAGTTTGAACATGGAGGTTTGCTCCTGTGAATGGGGTTCCAAAGGAAAGGAAAAAAACCCCTTCAGTCCCGTCCGGCGTGTATTTTGAAAAGTTTAGCTTCCCTAAGGTCTTAACAAAAGGAGATTCTACTTGTGGGAAGAGATGATTAATCCGAGGCGCTCCAATGCTGTAATGATGAAAAGGATGCTCAACAGGTCGGAGCCTTTCGAAGGGAGGGTCTCACTCATCTCTGCCAAGGTGTGGTTCCTGAAGCATCTTTAGCTCTTGACACAGCAGAGGGCACCTCGGAATAATACAGCCTCTCTCCAGGGAACAAAATGCATTTCCAAGCCTTTTCTTTGCCAGGTTAACATTTGACAAGCTTGCTTTAATGCTCGTTCTCCCCAAGTAGCTCAGATGAGGAGGACAGAAAAAGTTTGCGGCAGAGGAGGACAGAAGGGAAAGGAATTCAAGATTTTCAAAACAGTGCCAAAGAGCAGACTTTCTTTCCTTGCTGCAGACACCAGGTAATGAGTACAAATGGATGGACCAGAGATTATTCTGGAAGACTGGGCCAAGGAAAATGGGGTTTGCTCAGCTTTTACACACAAAAAAATAGACAAAAAAAAGGACACACACACTAAATCTTCTGAAATCTTATTCCTTAAGTGTATGGGCTGAAAACTGAGTAATGCTTAAATCCTACTGCTCCACACAGCCAACAGAAGTCAATTAGTCCAACTTCAGCATTGCATTCATTTTCCTACTGTTTAATTATTATTTACAGGATACCACAAAGGTGCACAGCTGAGGAAAGGTAGAGCCCCTGTCCAGAAGATCAGCTGTTGTAAGTTCACCCTAATATCGATATAAATAATGGAACACACTTTTTGCTCTGGAAAATGGCAGTCAAAGCAAATTGGGCATTCTGAGCTGGGCTCTGGCAGCCTTTTGTATTGCTTTCATTAGAGTGTCAGCCTCTAAAAAAATAATGTGACAAAGGAAGGGTGGCTGGTGAGCTGGCAATCATACAACGTCTAAAGATCTGAGCCCTTCTGTAATGATCATATGTGATTTACAGAATCAAAGGGTCAAATTCTGCCCTCAATTACACACCTATTGCTAGGTGGTACAGCACCACGTGGCAGGTGAATTAGAGAGATTATTGTGTTTCTAAAGAAACAGAAAAATGCTCTGTGGCCTTCAAAGTAGCCAATTCAGTGTTGATCCTGTATTGAATAACAACATATAAATGTACGGAAATATCAGAGCATCTTCGGGGCACTTTTTAATACAGATGTTTTGTGGAGCAACAGAACTGCTGCAGTCTCTGGCACTTGTCTAACATTCTGCATTTCTGGTCTAATATTCTATGTTCCACAAGTCAAACTCTGGAAAGGAAAAATCTGGCATTGTTTTGGGCTGCTCGAACCTTTAAGCTTGGCTGTTTGTCAGTAATTCCTCTTCTCTGCTGCATCCAGTGTTATCATGGGACAAGTGCTTCTTATTTTACATTTCTGATGTGTCTCTTAACTAATCCATACACAGTCTACAGAAGGATTAATGCAATTTATTCTTCAGGTGCACAAGTCATTTCATTTTATTGGTAAATAAATTACTTGTTTTTACTCAGACCTAGAAATGAATTCTGAATTTCCATTTGGGCAAGACACACGGACGCAAAGTTCAGGACAGTTGTGAGAGCAATCTGACCAAGAAATGAAATTCACACAGGAGGAAACAATGGAGAAGGAAATGAACTGATGAGTAGGACTATTAAAGAACAACTCCATGGATTTGGACATGCCACAGAAACAGCCTTGTCCCAACCTCTCCATGTCTCTGTCATCCCAGTGCAGGAAATGATGCCATGATTTATGTTGAAGGTGCTGTTTCCCTGACATTTTAAAGGAACAGAATTTCCTGGATCTTCCCTTTCTTAGTTAATACACATGCACACCCTCACACAAAACATATGTTAATAACTTCAGACCACAAATTTAATTTATCTCAGCTTTCCACCTGACATCACTCCCTGTCATGTGGCGCATACCCATCCGTAAACAAAATGGGGATTCATTTCCATAGCAACAGCGAGTGGGACTTTGATCAGCTCCAATGATTATTTGTAGGCACACACGTTTACAGATATCAAAATCCTAACTGAAGGCTGATTACCTTTTTTTTCCTTTTTTTTAATGAAAGCATCTCAGTTGGTTTATATGTGGGAGCAGGAATGCAAGTAAAGGCACCTAAAAATACCTCTGGATGGCAATGGAAGGCACTGGCCATTAGCTCGGTGTCACTTACAGTTCCTTGGGAATACAGATATTCCTGATATGTATAATCTGATGTACGTGTCCTGTGGCCAATGAAGTATTTTCTTTGTGTTCCCTGGCAGATGTGTGGGTTCAGGCTGCACATGCAGGTGTTTGGGGGCTGGCTCATGTGGGATGAGAAGAGGTGGTAGCCTGTGGCTTGACAGAAAAGGAGAAAAAAAAATCTGAACAATGTGTTGAAAAAGACTCCAGTCAGAGCTGCACAGGACCAGCTGTTTTTTTCTAATTAGAATAACAAGAATAGCACATGCTAAAATGTTTTTTTTCTCAAAAGCAATGAATGCTTCAGGAACTATAAGGGATGAGCTCTAAAACCTATTTAAATTAAGGAATGCTTTAGGAGCCATATGGAGAAGAAAAAGAAAAGGCAAAAGTAGAGAAATGTTTTATTTTTAGCTAAATCTGAAGCATTTCAATTCTTCAACTGATGTTCCACAGAAATTATCTTACTTTTAAACTTCCAAAAATGTCAGTGCTGATGCTTATTGTATCATGGCTTAAACAAGATATTTCAAACACTTAGTGCATTTCAGCGAGGTGTTCTTGCAGGCATTGTAAATTCCATTCCATGCCCTGAACATGCACTGAGATATATCCCCTATGATATATATCTGGTAATGTATGAGAGCTGCACATAATGAAGTATGTGACAAACACTCAAAACACACCCTCTATCATCAGTCTTTTCTACTCTTCTCTTTTTTCTTCTTCTTCTTTTTTTTTTTTTTCCCTTCCACTTCTCCTGAAGCACTGATGATTCCAAACTTTGACTACAGGAATAACATTTGTAACAACTACGGCATTCTGGACATCTGCACTGTTAGAGTACTTTAGAATAAAGTCACATGGCCATAGGGAAATTTCACAGAATTCAAATCACAGTGACTTGCCAAGGTGTATAACGAGTTTGTTTTCAGCTGTTCTTCTCATGAATAATTACCAAGCAGGCATATCCTAAAGCTAGCACAAGCTGTCAGTTCACCAGAAATATTCAATATTTAAAACAGAATTTCGAATTTAGAATTTCATAAATGAAAATAATTACAGCAGAGGCAAAATAGCACAGTTCAAATGCTGTCAGGTACTTCTCGCCTATCCACAAGGCTTCCCACAACCAGACATTGCAGTCACATTAAATTATTTTTACAACGTAAAGAAAATCATGCAAATGCAAGAAGAACTGCAAGGATCTTCTTTTTGCCCAGAACTAATACTTTGCTCTCATTTTCCTGACTATTCCTTCCCCAAGCACAGAAAGAGACAACAGAGTTCAAACCCAAGACTCCCATCTGTTTCATTCCCTTTAAATCAAACGCACGCCGCGCATCCTGCTGCACACAGAGCCACCAGCAGTGCAGAGCTGGACCAGAGGGAGGGGAGGCAGCAGTGAGGTGGAAGTGCAGGAGAGGGAACCCCAAGGCTCCTGAGACCCTTCACCTCAGGCAGGTGCCCACAGGAGGCCCAGCCCTTGCTGTGGCCGTGGAAAAGGCTTTGGGAAGGATTTCATGGTTGGTGTCCGCCTGCCCTGCACACCCAGAGCATCGGGAGAAGGGATTGAAGCTAAGGACAGGGAGCTCAGAGCCCCTCCAACATCCCCTGGGACCCCTCTGTCCCTCCAGCAAAGAGCAGCTCCTCTGTTCCAGCAGCAAACAGCAGCTCCCATCCCTGGCACTGGGGTTTGCATCCCAAAGGGATGGTTGTGAGCCAAGGGAAAAGCACTCGCCTTTCACACAGGGCTTAATATCAGCCCATTATTCTAATATTATGAAAATCTTCATTGCAGCTTGAATAATGCCCTGAAATAGATATTGTGCTGGTTAATAAATTACATTTTCAAATGAGAGAGATTTTATCACCAAAACATCTCATGATTAATTTCTAATGTGAAGCTTATGGCCCGAACTTAAAACATTTGATTTTGCATTTGTGTTCAAAGGTTGAGCACTCAGTAAAGTTTTTATAGGAAACTTGCTGAATTTTTTTCTCCATATTGAAAAAAAAATCACTAACCTGTTAATCCACTATAACTTCATAACCTCAATTACAGCTCTTGAGATGAAGGTGATTAAAAATAAGTATTTTCCCCTACTTTCAAAGAGCAGGTCACAACTTCCAAAGAAATCCTGTTTCAAATTTTGCTACGATACATTAAGGGCAATAATTAGAATTGGTCAGAAATGTTCCATAAGATGTTTCCCCTTTCTCAACCAGTTCTAACTGTAACTACTTGGAGTTATGACATCTCAAGTAGCAGCACTGAGTAAACAGTGTTATTTCTATAGGAAGCAAAAGGAGATAATGTAAAATTGTGTGTGCTATGAGAAAAAAACAAGGTATTAAAATTAGGAATTCGCAGCTCCCAAATTTAAGTATGGACCATGAGACGAAACTTCTGCTCTAAGAGGTTTTTTTTAGTTAATAATTAATATGAATCAGCATTTTGCTGAACTTGGTCCACTGCTAAGATTTGTGGTCCTGTTTTCTAACACCTGTAACTAATTTGCTGTTGTTTGTGGGCAGCCCATGCTCCTTCTAAAGCCATTCTCAAATGACCAAATGCATCAATAAATATGGGTGCCAGAGCTCACAGGGAAAAGCTGCAACTCCCTTTCTCCATTCTTCTGGGTATGTTTGAGTCTCAAGGACTAAGACCTAATTTTTTCAGTCGATTATTTCCAAGATCAACACAGCACTGCAAATATGCTTATACTGCTGGCATTCATCTTGTTAATATTTTCAAGAAATTAATCAAAATTTTGATTTTCTTACTGCTAGCCAATCAATAATCAAATACTATATTATTTACAAAAAAGTTGAAAACATGAGCATAAAAGAAAACAAGGAAATTGAACCCCAGACAAAAATACGCACAATTCAGGCTTTAATCCTATTATTTGCCAGAATGTGTGTTTAATTTTAAGCACAAAAATTAGTCCAGACTAACGATTTTGTAACCTTTCTCCAGTGGCTGGACAGGTTGGCTCCTATTATTTCCTAAGGACATTTTGGGTGGAAACACAGCAGCTGTAAATGGGGTGGGCAAAGCCCACAGCAGCACCAGATTCCTGGGCCTGGTGATGGGACAGAATTAAAAATAGAAGTAAAAATGAAATTATTTGTGCATTTGGAAGAATTATCACTCCTGCTGAAAAATCACTTTTTGTTTCATTGTGAAGTTTTTTTCTAAATAAATAAATTATTGTTGTGAAAAAAAAAAAAATTCCTTAGATGTGATCCTAAAATCTGGAAGGAAAAAAAGAGAAATATTCTCCCAAATCCCTCTTGTCAGTCCTGGCTTTTTAAAGGTTTTTCTTTTTTCCTGCAATACTTCTCCAAATTGTGTCTGTGGTTTAGACTTCCTATCCTGCCTTCCTCCCATGGGAAGCTGGAGCTCCACCTTCTTCTCTTCACATTTGCAATCCATTTTAATAACTTTGTCTCCTCCAACAAATAAGAATTTTGCCATTGTCTTTAGGGGAACAAGAGGAGATTTTCAGGGAGCTGAGCTGTATAGGTTTTTGTCTCATTTTAATCAGGATGTTGGTTGCACAATTCAATACTGATTGTGTAATCAGAAAGCAAGAAGAAACACAACACAAATGAATTACTATGGAAAAATTGTCCTCATAATGGGGTCATGAAGCATAGAGATATACATTTATAATGCTCTGTCAAATTACATTATGCAAGGAAATAAATTATGTTAAGAGAAAATATGTTTTAATTATGAGCACAATACTTCTTCAAATTGGGGAAAAATTGCTAACATTATTATTATTATTATTATTATTATTATTATTATTATTATTATTATTATTATTATTATTATTATTATTATTATTATTATTATTATTTAGCCTCAATATGCACAGAAGTGCCCGCACATCCCCTGCTGTTAAAGAGCCTGTGTGTGCACAAGAACAAAATTTAAGAGTGTAACATTTTCCAATTATTCTCTTGCCTGTAGTTTTTTGCTGCCCATCAATGTGTAAAAGAAAGAGACCCAAACAGTCAGACAACAGCAGTTTGTTGCCATGCACATGACAGCAGTTGTGCTGTGCTCTCACTAAGTGTGTGGCTCACAAAGTAGATTATTCAAATCACACAAGTAGAATACAGAATAATAAAATCAAGAGAAAGCATAAGGTTTGGGGGGGGGTTTAGTTTTCTTTTTTTTTTTTTTAATCCAAACAGACATTTAAAGAAGAGCATCCTGGTGAGAAAGAGCATGTTGTCTGGTTACACAAAAAAATTCACCTTGTAATTGTTAATGGAGTTTGAGTAAGTGCAAAGGCAAAGACAAACTTTATATAATCCATTATAAAGTACAGATATCCATTATAATGCCACAGGTATGATCCCTGTCTGCCTGTTAGATAAATTTAGAGATCTTATCCATCTTTTAAAACCTTTGTTTTTCCATATTTTTCACGTTTGGCCACAAATCAAATCACAGTTGCTCAGAGTGCTGAGTAGAAAAGAGTGACAAGATGAGAGACAAGACTTTGCTCCCTCAGCCTGGCCCCACAATTAACCCCAAAGCAACAACCACAACAAAAAGGTTCAGCCCCCAGAGCTCTTTCCAGGGAAAGAGGGTCCCTCCTGCCAGCCCCACTTTTTGGGGTAACAGCAAACAGCTTGGAAAAGACACAGGAATACAAAGCTGGGAAACATTCAGCCTTTGCTTCAGCTCTCCTGTGAAAATCCTGAGTACACAAAGAGAAGGAAAACACAAGGGAAAGGGGAAGTTTGGCTGTGCACTTCTCGACACAAAATTTAATTTTATTTGCTAAATTATTGCTTAGAAAAGAATTTTAAAATCCTTGCCTGCTCACCCAAAAGGTTCATGGATACACTAAAGCATCATTCTTACCACAAGGTGGCATCTTCTTATTTTTATATGAAACATCTGAATATTTACATAATTTGAATAATTTTCAACACCTGAACGTTTCTGATTTTTTTTTTTTTTGTGACAGCCATTTAACATCTGTGCAGATACCCAGTGATGGTGTTAGGCTTCACCACAAAATGCTCCTGGAAGTTTCTGTGGCTGCTTTTCATGGACCTGTTCACAGCCACTACATACACACTGAATCCCCTCCCCAACAATGTGCTGACAACACTCACAGGAATCCACAAATACTCCTTGAAAATTCCAGGGCAAGCCAAATGAAGAATTTACAGCACATGTTCAAAATGCTGAGCTTTCTCCCCAAACTCCTATTGAAAAAGCACATTACTGGATATCTCAGCATGCAGATATTTTAAAATATAACACAGAAACCCACTACAGCCAGGGAACTTTACACTCCAGACTCTGTAACATAACTCAAACCAATTCTACAAACACAGGAAAATGCATAAAAAGCATCAGCAGGGTTTTGTTCAAATCTGCCCAGCTCACCACTAATAAAACCCCTATGAGAAGTAAAAAGGGAAAAGTTTAAAGCCTGTCTCTAACAACTTTCATTTTGCACAGTCACTGCTCTCCTTCCAAAGGTGAAGATTTTCAGCTCATCAAGAGCACAATGTCCAGTCACAACGTTCAACTTAACACAAGCACGAATTACTGCACAAAGTGAGAAATCAGAGCACTGAGTTCCTCTGACAGAACTCAATCTGACCCCACTGCTCTGAAATTGCTTTAAAAGCAAAAGAGAAAAAAGGAGGTTTTTATTTTTAAAATACTACAAGTTCATTAAATAGGATCCTAGATCTGCTGATTCAACTGCAAAGGTGCTGGTGACTTCCAAAGGCTGTGGACTTGGGCTCCTGTCCATAGCTAAGAGAAGCTTACCTTGCATAGTACACCACAAAATTGAGAGCAATTTCATGCCAAAACTTTTTCAGGATGAAATTCAAATTGAATGTTTCTGAGATGTTTCAGAAATTCTTCTCTGCTTCCTCAAACTGGTCCTAACTACAAACTTTATTCTCACATACTCATCTATTGCTAAGTTCAGGGACTTGTCTTTATCTTTTAAAAGAAAATTGGCTTGGTTCCTTAATTTGAGGCAATTTATCTCAAAGAAATTTGAATTTCAGATGCTTGATTGTGAATTGAAGGTTTTTGAGTTAAAGGGAAGAATTCTCTCCTCTGCAGCCAACAGTTTCTAGGCACGGTAATTCTGAATGTAGCACCATTGGAGAAGAACATCAGAATATTTTTAAGCCTGGTTCTTTCCCACTCTTAAAGGCAGATATTGGACACATATTTTTTCTTCCCATGTGCTCTCAGTTTTCCCCTTTTTGTCCCACCTGAGACCCCCATCCAGTGCAGATCCTGGTCTGCTGGAGTGGGAATGAGTAACTTCCCTGACAGCAGAATCAGGGATGCATTCAGAGTAGTGAGACTGGGCTGCAATCACTGCAAACACAAATGAAGCAATAGCTCCAGCCGTTACGTTTATTCCCAATTATTTGCAGCTGCAAAAACATACAGACAATATTTTTCATGCACAAAATGCCTTTTTTGGCCCCAGACAAAAATCAGGTCCTATCTCTTATCTACTGTTCTGGTAAAGCTTTCAGAAAGAAAGTCCTAGAGCACTGAACTCATGTCTAGCAGACTGTTAGCAAATCAATTTCCAAAATTATCCAGTGAAGCCACACCACTTGGAAGAGACAGGTATGATTATTGCTTCTAAGGTTACCTGAGAGCTGAAAAGAAAGAAACTCCCCACTCCTGAATGCACCAGCAATGAGTGCTTGTACAAACACTACAAATGACACAGCTCCACCTGAAGTAGAAACCAACTTGTCAAACCTGGAGAAAACTCCTGAGGGAATTTTAAAGGGTATTCCTTTACAACTAACTAGCCTGTAAAAATTACTTCGTTTTGATTTAATGGCAAGTAGTTAAGATTAAAAACAATCCTGTGCTGTATCACTAAGCAGTTCTCTAGATGTTTGGAGCCAAACCAATCAAGGGGACAGTTGTATAAATGATCTTTTCTAGTTCCAGTGGAGCTGCTCTAATTTAGGAGCTGGAATTCTGGCCTAACACAGGAAACATCAGCACAAAGCCCAGCTTCACTTCACTGAACGTGATCTTACTGGTAATTCTCTTTGTCAGAAAATGCCTTGATTTGTGTGCAGAAGATACAAACTGAGCAACAGCCCAGGTGTTAGAAGCACAGGATGGGACATCCTGAAGCACAAGCTCGTGCCTTCAGTCTCTTCTGGGTTATCAGTTCATGCTTAGGAAGATAAAGGCTACCAACAAAATAACTCAGGGGCAAAATCCTCTGTGCTGAATGAAAATGAGGATTACTGGTGCCTTTACTGGGGGGAGGAAATTTAGCCCTCCACTGGACACCAGCTGGCCTAGCAGAGAAACTGTGACAATTTAAAGTATTAAACTCCTCTTCTGTATTTTACACTTCACACCAGATAAATTCATGTGGCTCAGGCAGTTCAGTTCAGAAACTGAGGACACCCCACAGAACACACAAATATTTGCTGGCCCTCACATCCAACTCAGCTTCACCATTCTGTATCTGAGACCCTTCCCTGAGCACAACTAGACCTCAAACAGCCCCTGGTCCAGCAGCACCTCTGCTGTTCTCACCACATCTCCTGCATTATCCTGAGCTCTTTGCCTTATACCAGAATTTAACAATGTAAATTAAAAGCCCCCAAGGTATTAGCAGTTACCATGGCTCACATGCAAGACTCTGCTGTTATTCCACCTTACAAGGCAGCACTGAAGGAATTCCCCATCCCAATAGGCTTAGTGTTAGCAGCTGGCTTTTCCATGGCAGCTTTTTCAAGCTACCTCTGCATGAATTGCAAGAGAGGTATCGATAATTTCCAGCTAAATTGATACATTTTGCCTAGAAACCAGAGTTCTTCCACGTGTTAGTATAAGAAAATGAAAAGCAGATCTTTTATTTTGGGCTTCTCTGTTATTCTCATAAATAAGTGGAGCAGACAGCTGACATCTCCTTCTAGTTTACTCCACATTTCCTTTAATTTATCAATGCAAAGTTATTTAGCAGAGTGTCATTAATAGAATTTCTTCAAAAGAGAGAAACATTAGATATGTTAAATCTCAACAATGTTGCTTCACAGCTGTAGCCATGGATTTTTTTAGGCATTAATTGAACATCTGTGCACTTTAATTAATTTGAAAAAAATGCAATGGGGTTGGAAAAAGGCAACAGTAGGTACTGTTGAATTTAAGGAACTAATTTTAGTTTTCCAAACTTCCTCAAATAATTCTTTTATGTACACATCAGAGCCTTAGCAGAGGTTATTTAGCATGTGGCCACACTGCACTGGGTGAGGCTGATGCCCCTACACACCTGCAGCAGTCAAAGGAGCTGCCTGAAGTACTCAAGAGAAGTGATGCTGAAAGGATTGTCTTGTCCTCTCCTTGAGCATCCCAAAAGTTAAAATTGTACCAACCAAAACCTAGGCCTGCTGCACACACAGCCTGGGACTGTCAGCCACAAGTGATACCTCACACAACAAACTTTTAAGCACCATCCACAGTTAGGATGACACCTTTCACATCAATCCTGAGGGAAAACAGGAGCATTTTCTGCACAAATGATATGAACTGGGTGAAGGTGAGACTTCTGAGTCTTTCCAGATCTCTTTTAACAACTACTTGTCTGAGGAATGACACTCACTGAAGAGCTTAAACAGTTATAACTAACCTGTGAGGAACGTTAAAGGGGCAGAGCACCTGTAGAAAGCACCTTCTTCCACAGTCCCCTGGTCTACACTGGAGTTTTTTCCTCACAAAGATCCATCACTGCTCATACTGCACTAAGCATTATTGTTTGATCCTCTGCAGAACATTCCAGGCACTACTGCAGATTAGAGGGGGGAAGAAAGGTGCCAAGAAAGCACAACTTTTAAGATGGATGAAAGCATGGAACAACATAATTCCAAAGCTCTCCTGTTGAATCAGATAACCATAACTTCTGGAGACTATTTTGAAACACCTTTTACAGTGTGGGACTATTCAATGTCATGTTCAAATCTCTCTGAGGCTGTTTGGGTTTTTTGTTGTGTTACTGTCCATGAGAATACAACTCCCTGGCACCTTCCCAGCATGAGATGCATTGGAATAACCCCTGGGCTGGCCTTTGGCTGGCACTGGAATGCAGATTCCAAGCAGGTAAGAAGTTTCCCCACACACACTCCTGGTGTTCAGCTGCTCATAATCTGCAGCACTCACAATTTATCATCCAAGCCAGAGCCTTGCTGCCAACTTATCAAAGTGGCCACTGGATGCATCTGATCAAGTCTGAGCATCTGGCTCTTCCCTGTTCCTGACATTAGCACAGACAACAGAATCAGTGGACTATTGAATGCAATTACAGTGAGCGAGACAGACAATAAAGATTGATAGCGCCTTCTCTTTTTATCACACACAAAACTAGTGGGGGTTAAAGCTTTGCCTTGAGCTGCCTTCATTTAACAATGATTGAAAATATGCAATTGTGATGGTAAAACACTGCAGCCTGTACCACTTCATTTACTGGACACATTATCAAATTAAATGAAAAGTGAACTGCCAAAAGCAACAGTTATTATATATTAATGATGAATATTTACTTAGCATTGTTCACAAATCACACTGAGAACAGAATCCTTCTTGTTATCTTCTTTGCAGGCTACAGATGAGTAGTTTAACATTTCCATGTTTACGTTAAATCTTCTGTCTGCAAATCTCCAAATTCAGACATGTGCGAACGGTTTTGTGACCATCCATGTGGTTACAAACGTGTAATTAATAAAGTGCTCCAGCAGCAAATGAATCCTAATTGCTGCAGGGATTCTTTACCTCAAATCACTGTTGGTATTCTTGAAAATACTTCACTAACCAAAGGAACTACAGAAAATTCATATTTTGTTTCCAGCAGGCTTTTACGTGGTGGGTTGTGTGGTGTGCAACAGCTTCCAACCAATGGAAAATCCAGGAGAAGCCAACACTGTGGATTTCTCATGATTTATCCATCTGTTAGATGGGATTTCAAACTGGTTCCTGGTCTTTGGTTACTGCTAAAAATATGTGGTACATTGGAAGTGCACTGACAAGAAAGCAGAGTTTTGCAAGTGAATGATTATTTTGCTTTAAAATTTAACTCCTTGTTTTTCAGGAGCTGTGCTACAACAACATTCCTGCCTCAAATCACAGCCAAATCACGTGCCAGTGGGTGCCAATAACCTATGGAACAACAGAGCTCATCACTTCATGGATATGGCCTAGTTTGTATTGATTTTTAGTAGCAGATAAACCAAGAAATGTTTTTATCAGGATGTCATGTAATCATTGATGCCACACAAAAATTAAGAAAAAATGGTATTTTCTACAACCTCAAACTACACTGTCAGTACTGTTAAAAAAACAAATCCAAACCCTGTATATCTCTGGTCAATTTTAGATCAACTGCAATAAAGCAGCAGCTGGACAACTGCTGGGTTTGGGGTTCCATATCCCACAAATGCAAACATCTGGTCCTTGTCAGACCCTGATACCCATGCTGGCAGATTTTGGCAATGCTTGCTCTAGAGAAGATCTTGATGCAGGCACTAATGTTTGTGCAAGTGGCGTGGTGAGATATATGAGCCTAAGTGACCAAACTGAAGTTTAAATAAAAACAGGCATTGGCTTTTTTGCCCTGTGTGCAGCCCTGGGTAGGAAAATAAAGCCATTCCTAAATATTCACTAATCCCTGAGATGTATTCTCCTAGTTTTCCTTCTTTTTTTCAAGCAAACCAATTACATTCCAGGAATTTGATTTTTACAAATTGTTGCTGTAAAGGCACTGTGGACTAAACAATACAAAAGAAGAAAACTGAGGAAAGAAGTTTGTTTTTTTCTGGCCATATGCTGGCATATAAACAATAAAAGTGACAAAGACACAAATATGCCACAATGGAAAACTATGTGCAGATCCCACGCAGTAAATTGAAAAAGCAACATGCTGCATGGTTCTGTTTAACAATAGTGCAAAAATAACTGTAGGAAACTCTGGCTAAGGCGGCCCACAGACAGTTTTGGAAGGGAGGCATCAATTGACAAACTACAAGTAGAACAAATGAATTATCTTAAGCCTACTGAAAACAGGAAACCAAGGACACTTCTATTTTCAAATGGCATTTATTATCACTCCACCCCCTCCCCTTTTTAAGCAGAAAACAAAGCTAAATTTAACGAAAACTTTTTCAAGAAACACAATCATTTTATTATGTTCCCATTTGCTGGAAGTATCAAGAGAAACTGTAAGTAGAGATTTGTTTTCCCATCTAAGCCACTTTTTCCATTTGAATCCCCATAAAAAGAAACAATGACCCATTGCACAAAGCAAGAGAACTACTGAAACCTGGTTTGCCATGATCACTTTTTGCTCTGCCCCACCACCTCATGCCCCTTGTCATGCAAAGGACAGCAGTGAATGCTGTGGTGTGTCCCACTGCTGCTGCCAACAGAGAGAAATGGCAGCAAATGAGCCCTGTCCACGTTTTCCTCACTGAGGTATCCCCATCTCATATCCAGACACAGTAATTATGCAACTCACAAAATATAATGACTTTGAGATGTTGCTCTGCTCTGCAAACAGGTTTAGAAATGCCAAAGTTACTGCAGGGAGAAGAGGAACAGACCACAGGCTGAACCTCACATCCTCAGAAAGCTGGGCTGGGTGTGAGGTACACTCAGGAACAGAGCAGCTGAATGCCTTCAGAGCAGGCTACAACATTGCCCTGGAATTTTATTTTGGAAAATAAAACCGAACTGACAGTCACAGGGAAAAAAAAAAAAACACCAAACAAAACAAAAGTTAAAAATTCTAACCTTGATCTGCCTCAATTCTGGGAGAAACTGGATGAGCTCTGCTCATCCATTAGAGAAAGGCACAGTCCGCACACCTCAGGGAGAAGCATTTTTAGGGATAATCAATTGCATCACAGTCACAAGAATCAACAAGTGCAGTAACAGATAAAGGGAACAGAGATTCTGATTTTCACAAAAGCTGTACTTCACATTTCCATATTCCTCCAATGTATTTCAGTCAAGATGTTGTCCAGCTGCCTCATATTTCAACAGGACAGGAATAATCGAGTCAGACATGTACCAGAGTCACTGGAGTGGAGAGATTCTGCTGTCTAAAGTCTTCTCTGAAGAGCAATCAACCTTATTTTTTTCTCTCTCATTTTTGCCATTCCTATTGTGTCATATAAAAACAAAGAACCAACCACCAAACCCAAGAGTGAAGTGTCACTAGGTTTCCTCCAGTGCTGCCAGGAGAAGCCCAATTCCCTTCTGCCCTGAGGGGTGTGCTCCTGTGTGCTCCTTTCTCCAGGGAAGGCAGGTGCATTACTGCCAACCCCCAGGAGTGTGGAATGGCAGTGCCACCAAGCACTGCCACAACAGCAAGGTACCAATGAATTTCAGTACCCTCTAAACACCCTCATTTGCTCACTTATTTTTAAATATTGCCATGTGACAATGGAATAGGTGACACAGCCCAAACACTGTATGAAAAACAGAATAAGAAAATATTGCAGTGTATATTCCAGACACTTTAGATCCTAAACCAACTGATCAAGCACAATGCTCTTGCATCCCCTCTGAACTCTGACACAAAGCTTTGCTGTGGCATCAGACAAGAAACCCAACACCTTGTCTGCATCTGCCTAAACAACGCTGTAATTTATTCATTGCTTAAAAAATACCACAGGTAATAATCCTTTATCCACAAATATCAGGAGTTTAGGGAAAGAGCTTGTTTCAGCCACTTTGTCAGAGGCATGAAATAGGCAATATCATGCAAGATGAGAAATCTGAAAGGAGTATTTAGCGCAGAATGGAAAAACTGCTGTTGTCTAACATAAAAAGGTCCAATCTAGTCATGCTTTAATATTTCCCAAAAGCTAAATCATGTTATTCTGAGAACACCTTCCTCATCATCCCCTCCCAGTCAAAAACTAATTTCATTTTTTGCGATGTCACAAGAAAAGAAACAGCCTCGGTATGGAATATGCAAAATAGAAACTTGGTAAATTCTGAAAGACATTCCTCTCATCATCTACTCAATTTTAAAACAGCTTCCTTAAAAATGTTTAGCTAAGCCTTTGCTCACACTTTTAAAAACTCAAGTCTGAAATGGACACGGAGAAGGTTTGGGTCACCCTGCCTGTCCAATTCTGAGACCAAAAAGGACAATTGTCACAGTGATAAGAACTTCACAGGTATTTAGAGGGTGACTGGATTGCAGCAAAATCCAGTGCAGGACATCTGTTCACTGAACCTCACACCTCATCTAGGTAGCTTTTAATGTGCTTGTTTCAGCCCCTCCTGCAACATTCTAAGTCACAGTCACATTTTGTAACCACGATGGAGCATCTTCAAAAGTTAATTACAGCTGTGCTGGGCCTCTTCAGCAGAGGCAAAAGGGAAATGTTCTGTTTCATGGAGGTTTTGAATCAAATCTCGCCCTTAGCGAGTGTCCAGAGCAGAGAGAGGCAAAAGTCTCTCTTAAGGCATTTCAATGAGAGCAGGCAGGTTTTGTAGACACCCTCCAAAACCCATTGGGAGGAGGTCAGAATTCTACTTTGGAGATCCCTGTCTCTTTTTATTGACTGCAGAGCAATCCCAGCAAAACTCATCTCCTATTTAGACACCTTGAACCAGGACCTAAAGCCAAGAAGACGGGTCAGAATCCTGAAGGAAAAGGCACAAAACAGGAGCAGGTCTCTGGCAGCCCTCCCACACGAGCTGGAGCTCAGTACTTTTCCTGCCTAGGTTTCAATTCCACGTGTGTGAAAAAGGATAACCACCCTGCCCCAACTCACAAGGGCACAATAAACACATTAATGATTCTTATGTCCCCTGAAAATATGGTAATGAAGGTTGTAAGTATGAGCACCACCATCAGAAATGTTTCTGTGCATTGAGTTCCACTTACCAGCTCTCTCTGTCGTGCAGAACTTCCCTGGGCAGGGATCCTGTGGCAGAACCTGGAGTGACCCTTGGCCTGTGCCCACCAGAAGCTCTGGAGCATTTGTGAGCAAGGGCTGGGCTGGTGCCCCTCCAGGGGCACAGATGTGACTCTGCTTGGCAGGATGTCCACAGAGGATGGTGGCAGATGCTCCTGGTTTATTTCTTTAATTATGTTTCACATGCTCTGGGATTTCTCAGAGTCACCTCAACTGCTAAATTCCATTACCCCCTCCATTGCCTGGCCAGGCCCCTTGGCACAGCAAACACAACTTCCAAAGGGGGCCCAAGGGACACCAACCCCAGAGTGCAAAAGTCTTTGGTGATGACCCTGCAGTGTCCCCTGCTCGGCTGCAGCAGATGAGCACAAGCAGGAAGGCAGAGCCTGCTCTCCAGTCCCAGGAAACAATTCCTTAAAAGCCTTACAAGGTGACATTTTCCACCTCTTTCCCTGCACCATGTCACATACAGGAGGATGCTGCACCCCATGGCACCACGTTTCCTCATCAGGCATTTAACAGCAAAAATACTGTCATTTAAATTCTTGAAAAATTATAATTTTAGTTAACTCAGATAGAGTGGGAGCTAGAACAGGTCCCCCTTCTCAAGAATCCCTTCTCTGATTTGAGCTTGAAGGTGAAATCAGTGAAGCTGTAGAGCACACTGATGGAACTGAGAAAAAGAAGGAAAATGGCAACTATTGGACTAATCCTTGCTCAGGACTAAAAAATCAGGCACTTAAAATTGGTGAAAAAGAACTGGTTTACAGCTAAAAGCACAAACAGAGGAAATCTTGACTGAGGGCAAAACAATAATGCCAACATTACCTTAGAAATGCCTCAGCTCAGTCCTTCAGTCCCAAGATCTCTTCAAAGCAGCTGGTTCAGGCTCTGGAAATTATAATAATAATAAAAATATAATTAAGACAGAAAATATTATAATAATTCTGGAAGATCTTATTAAAAGAGTTAATAAAAGATGCCTTCCTCCTTCTGCAGCCCCACACCTCCCCAAAAAAAGGGGAGAGAGCTGCAGGAGGGACACCTGGACATTTGGAGAGCCCTGAACACAGCAGCAAAGGGGCATGGTTGGCTCACCAAGAGATAATTGCTTCTTCCCTCTCCTCCCTAAATGTGATAAAATATAAATTATTTAAAAATTAGAGGCATTTAGAGTAAGAGCCCTCCAAATGCAGAGTATTTATTCCTTCTTTCATTGCCCACAGTTTATGGCATTGTCTGGCTTTGGGTGTGCTTTGCTATTTTTTCCCCCCCTCAGTTTACTCAGTATAAGGCTCGCACTGATCTCATCAATAAGAAATGAATTTTGGTAACTTTCAAAACCACTATATTATTTTTCCTTTTATTTGTAGTGAGTTTTTCTTCTCTCAGTGGTATTACTGCAATAAGTCAGTCATTATTTCTTTATGTTTTCCCTCCTTTCTTTAGTATTTCATTTCCCTTTACAGCACATCTCGTGATCACAAAGAAAACAGAGACACTTATTTCTTTTAACAGTTGAAATTGCTGCAAGTGATTTAACTGTCATTTAATCTGATTCCTCTCTTCTGTCTGTGGAGAAATATGTTTAATGTACTGGAAATTATGTTAATAAGAAAAAGCATTATCTCATTTAATGAAATAAATATACAAATATTTCAAAATAAAATAAAGAGGCAATCTTCACTGAGGAAAAAATGTCTCTTATGGTTTGCATAAAATAAACAAATGAGAAAAATTAATGAATACATTGAAATATACTGACAAAAATTATGCCTAAACTCAAAAGGGAAAAAAAACAGAAGGTGACTGAATTGCATCTCACCTAATCAGATGCTTTTTGAGACAACACAGAAGGAAGCTCAAAGGATCACAGTACAAAATATTTTTAAAATGATGTTTTTACCCTAGGCTAAACTTTTCTCCCCTCCTTTTAAAATCCCTCCATTTTCCTGCCTTTTTTTTTTTGTTATTGCTTTATTTTCTTCAATAGGCATCAAAAAATATTTATTGTTTAATGACTGCAATTGCTTCATCCTTTAATTATCTTTGATCCTGTGCCACAAAACATATTTAATTTATGGCAAAGAACTTTGAGCCCCTCTGATTTAGTTAATTGTAACAATCAATAACTCTGTTTCTAAGCTTTTCCATTCTGAAGGATGTAACTAGCATGCACTAAGGTTAAACAAATATTGTTAGTGGGGAGAGAAAAACTTGTAGCAATTATGTAATAAAAGCATGACCACTGCAACAGAAACACATAATTAGCGATTTAATTACAGACATCAAAACAAACTAAAGATGTCAATAAAAAAAAAGTCTCCTGTGACAAACTGATTTCATTTCCCTGTTCTGCAATTCCAGATCTTCATGTATTTCTTTCTGTGTTCTTGTTTTCCAGAAATGAAGAGCTCAAAACCCAAAGAAGAGACTCGGTGCCATCCGTTTGGGTGTGACTGTGGTAGGGATTTGATGAAATCCTGGGATTACTTTCTCACTGGCAGAATCAGTGCCTTCACTGCATCCCACAGGGGATTTTTTTAACTCCCCCTTCCAAGGGCCCAGCAGTGCTGAGTGTGCCATGGTGCCAATTCCTCTGGGAGCTGCAGTCACTTGTGTCACGAACCTTCTCAAGGCATTTTCTGAGTGCACCAGTTTCTGTCTCTGCTTCCCCACTCCTCACAAAGTGCTGTGGATCATAACAGCTCCGGCTCAGCCACTTCTGCTACCCAGAATAACCAGCCAGAGTGTGATGTGGAGAGATCTCAAGTGGCTTTCTCACTTGAAATCCAGAGTTTTACTTTCCTACAGTTTTTCTTTCAGTTTATGGGCTTGCGGGTGGGAATTTGAGGAGGACAGAAGTTGTGCAGTGAATTATTTGGGTCAGTATTAAACAGGTCACCTTTTCATTTCTAAAAAGTACCTAAAAATCCTTACAGTGAAATTCTAAACCCACTGAAGTCAGGAACAAAACTCCCAGCAGCTTCAGTGGGGATTTCAACCTGTGCTTCCTGAAACAAGAAAGGGGCACAGCACAAATCCAGATTCACCAATCCTGACTGAAATCTTCCATCTTGAGGGCCTGCACCTGACTCATCTGGATTGGAGGCTTAAACTGCTTTTAACCATTTCATGAGACACAAAACAAATCCTAGAAAATGGTTGCTCTCAAGTGTAGTTTATCGTTCATGCAAAACAATAATCCATTTAAATAAATTTAGAATCACTATTTTCTATACACATATATAAAATCCCAGCCTCTGTACAAACACCAGAATTTGGTTTTAATTTTGTACTTTCTTTTTTTGCTAAATTTCAATTCTACAGAAAACATTCCCTACAATTTTTGTGATCAGAGTTTACAGAAATAATTGGGAGAGAATACCCCATCACAGTCACAGCTTTTTCTTTCTAATTCCAGGTTTACCAGCATTTAAAAACAAAAAGCTAAACCCCATTGTAGTTCTTTTATGACTAGAGTCACTAGAGTGAAGAGTGGTCAGCAGTACAAATTACTTAGGAAATTATTCTCCTGCTGGGAAAAAACATGGCACTGTTAAAATGCAGGAATGGCTCCAAAGTGCTCTGAGTTAGACCCAAAAATGTGGCTCCAGGTTATCCCCATAAAGCCAGGCTGAAAAATTATAATAATCTGATATATTCCTCTTGCAACAATACTTAAGGGAGCTGGATCAAAAGAGTGGAAGCATTGACATTTTTTATTTCAATGTCTTTTGAGTGATCAAAAGACTATTGACATGAACAAACCACCCTGTCAAGTTACAAAGAAAGAACCCCAAAATCTCTTTTTAAAAAGGTGCCTGTTTTTAAACTTGCACCTAAAAAAATCTGTAAGCTCTGCCTGACACAAACCTGAATGTTTTCCCATTCAAGATCTTGAAAGACAGACAACCTTTTTTCAAAGGATACTTGTACAGCAAAAGCTTAATGTTTTTAAGCAAAATCAAGTAAATCAAAGTTCTTAAAAGCAACACCTTCTTTTGTCTTCTTTTTTCCTAACACCTTTGTCTCTTTTCCAATTTCTTATCCTATTCTTGACAGTAAAAAAAACGATGGAAGGAGACAGCAAAGCTACTTAAGGTGGTATTCAGCAATACATTTGATTCCAAGGAATTTTTTTTCACTGAACACACTCAGTATCCTGAGTTTCAGCCATCTTGCACATTTAGCTTTTCTTGTTTCAAGGCTAAATCTGGATGAAATCAAACCCAGGACTTCTTCCCTACATGTGCAGAGGAGAACTACAAATAGAGCCCTTTTCTACCCTGTGCTGTGAATAAAAATAAAACCCCTTCTCTGTGGGTACATCTTCCACCATATTTTGGGATCCATAAACTTGTCAAGAGAAAGGATGGCACAGACAGATCCTCACAAGCACATCCCCAACTCAGCTCATCTTCCAGCCCATCACAGGCTCTAGAAGACATGGATGCCATGAGCAATGTCCATGCGGGACCTGCAGAGAAGTGAGCTCCTGCTCCTCTGCAATGGTGAGGGAGCATTTCCCACTGCACAGCCTCTGCAGAAATTCACTGATCCCACTGAACTCTACAACCAGGGCCACACAGATTCAATATTTCTTTCCAGAGGAAAAGGGGAAGCTGCTGGTGCATCTTCCAGACCTTCTGGCTGCCATGGATTAAAGACATTCCTGCAACACCCTCTGCAGCATCATTGCAGAGGCTGGAAGCTGAAAGGAAAAGCTAATAGTGTCTTATGTACTTCTGAAGTTCCTCCTGCCTCTTTCATGTCATTCCTTTAGACTATTATCAGTCTTTTTAAACATATTTGAATTTATTTGATTTTTGCATTTTGTCCCTCTGTTCCTTTAATGAAAGGAATTAATTTATGTACCTTTGAAGAGCTCTCTGCTTTCCCACAATGCAATTGGCCGTTTTTGCCTCAAAATGGGAGTCAGACTTCACCATCCTGAACCTCAGGATGTGCACAAATACTGAATCTAGAAAAATCAAGTAGGTGCTTGAAACCACAAAATGGAAATGCATCTCTTTGAGCAGAAATGCAGAATTTCAAGGCCAAACAGTGAATGGATGCACCTCTTCACCCAACCCTTTTATTTGGTTTTGTGTTTGTATTTCTTGAAGCACATATTTTTGCAAACTACATTGTATGACTTCCATCTACTCCACAGGAACACATCACTAACCCAGCAATACTGAAAGACTGAAAATACACAGGAAATATCTGAAGTACAGAGAATTTAGAAACAGGAGGAAGAGTAAACATATGTGGTGCCTTAGCTTTGCAGACCCATTTTGGTTTTGTTACGTAGACTGCAAATATTGCTCCAATTGATTTACATCAAAGACAGCATTTTTAACCAACTCCACAGAATGAAAGGAGGAAGTTGTGCCAAGTACTTTAAATTCCACCCCTTGTTTGTCAAGTGACAATTGATAGCAGACATCTCAAAACCTCCAGCATCCTTGATACTGATTTTGAAGAGATCTTGATACCTGACTATCAAACTTCTACAAAAAGCATTCTGAATGATTTGAGAGTGAAAGCAAATTAAACAGGCTGAAACACAGCCTTCAACCAGTTGAGACCATTGGCCTCTGTGAGCAAGCTATTTGTTATTTGCTGCAGAATTCCATACTGATTTATTAAATAGTGACAACTTCAGCACAAGCCATGCTACACTTCTATAAAGACATAAATGAATAAATACTGGGGGGTTCCCCTTAAAGTGAGGCTTTGTGCTTTCTTGTTCTCCATGGAAGCTGCTTGTGGTCACATTGAAATTACTGGGGACTTCACACTTCATCCTTCAAACTTCTGGGTTTGTCTTGCAGCAGTTGCAAGGGCAGCCAGCGTGTCTGTGTGATGCAGCACTGACAAGTGCAGCTGTAGACACCTCATCATCCCCCAAGAATGTCCCCCATAAGTGAAACCAGAAGAAACTCTCCACAGCCTATTCAGCCCCAAACCCAGGAGTACATGAGCAAGACAGATGCTCTCACCATGAGTAACGACAGAGTTCCTGTTCTGCCAAATGAGCCTTTGTCCTTCCTTATCATTCCAACAAGTCAACCTGGGAAACCATCTGCAAAGCTGAGAACAAGCAGCGTTTTTATTTTTTTTTTTTGTTGAAATATGTTAAAAATCACTTCCTCTCAGCTTGGGAAGGAACCAGACATATTTATCACAGTGCTTTCCAGGTAGCCCTTTTTAGGGATCTACACTTGTGCAGGAGACTTCTCAGGTCACAAAAACAGCCGTAACATCTAAATTTAGGGAAGTTGTCAGACATGGAAGTCTGGAGACTTGTAAATGTCCCTGTTTCCAGGTTTGCATGAAACTCAGCGTCCCCTGCTTCTCATCCTCGTGGAAATAACAAGCAGATCTGTTTCTTTGTGCTGTCTCCAGCACATCTACACCTGAACATTCCTCGCTGCAACCTGATGAAAAGGTGCTAACAAATACAATTAAATATTTTCAGACTCCAAACACTGTTCAGCACCAGTCCCAGCAGAGTAGTACAGAAAGGTTAAGGAAGACTTTTGCTTTTTTTGCCTTTTTTTAGCTGACTTTCATAGGATACACAGTCCATTGTTGGCTGACAAAATTAGAACATCAGAGATAGCCTAACTAGAATGCAATTTATCACTGTAGTATTCCAGTATATAGAATTTCTATTCCTTAAATAAACATATTTCTTTAAAGTGTCAACACAACCAAGAAATCTGATCTCCTAGACAATATTCCAGGCTTGATGTATTTTTATTGCTCCCCAGTAATGAAGTTTTAACTCTTGATATATTCCTGCTATTTAACTGCCATTTCAACAAAACTAAAATGATCCATTTCCAAAGTTGGTTCAGGCAGAGTCCTGACATTGTGCAAAGGAATGTGCCCAGGTGCCCTCCCTGGAAGCTCCCACCACAATGCTTCACTGACAGGGGGAAGGAGCTGCAAGAATAAAGAACATATTTAAATGCATAACACAATCGAGGCCATAAATTCGTTCTGCACCAGTTGCACATGTAAATAAGGGGCACTGAGTAACTTTTTTTCCTGTATTTGCAGTTTGTGGAGTGAGTGCTGGTCCTCTGTAAAGCTCCCATGAGGTGGGAGCGGTGCTGCTCTGTCACACTGCAGCAAGTCCCTCTCACAGCCACTCCAGATTTAACCATGATAACTTCTATTCAATGTTACCACTGCAGAAAGAGATTCGAATGAACAACTTCTATCACATTTATACTTGTCATTTGGGATTAGCTAATCCCACATCAACTCTGTACATAATATATAATTGCATATCAACAATATCAGCCTGGAAATGTGTCTCACTTCTTCCAGCAGTTTCCCAAGTTAAGCATTTCTGTCCTGCTAATGAACCCTTTGTTCCACTGAATATGATTCTGCCAGGAATTTAATGCATGTAAATGTAATGACATAAGAGCATTACATAACCACTCTCCTACAGGAGTTGATACAGTACAGAATATAATGAAGCCAGACTATAAATGATGCATATACCTGCAAGGGAAAAGGAGCCTTTTTTCATTTAGTGAATCTCTATAAATAACAACGTGGCAAGAAATGGTTTCAAGTGCTTCAAAATGTTTGGGGAAAGGGATCAATCGATGTGCTGCTGAATTGTTAAATAGAAAGGAAAAAGGCAGCTAAAAGATTAGAAGGTACTTCTGACTTTCTAAGAATTTTAAAGAGAAAAGCCGTAATAAAAATCTAGGAAAACACCTACATTCACCACCCCATCCTGCATTAGAGAATGTTCTCAGTACTTCTTCCCTCAGATTTTGGAATCAAAGGCACCTGCAGCAGGAATTGGAACATCCAGGACCAGATTCTGAAGCTGTTCCCCTCAGAACACTTCCCTTGACATCAGCTGGCTCAGCAGACTCACACCAGGTAAGTATTTCCTTCTACAAGGAAGGAAACAAACAACTCTTGGAGCTTTTTTATGCTCCAAATAGAGGAAACTCAGCAATCTTTATAGAATAACATCTGAATGAAATTCTTCCCTCTTTGTCCTTCCCTCTCTCCCTTTCACTGCACAGCTACCTTGAAAAGAGCAAGAAAAGGCAAAGCTGCACTCAGCCATGAGCTGCAGCCACAGCTTGGGAAACAACAACTGTCCCCCACACAAAGAGCCCATTTGTTTGCATTTAGAGAACTGCAGAGAAGAACTGCTCACTTACATAAGTCCTGACTTTACCTAAGATCAGGCTGTAATTCCAAGTGCACTTCCTCAAACATTTTGTGCCCAGGTTATTTATGTTATCCTGAGTAAGAAGTGCTCCTCTTGTGGCATGTATAAATAAAATAGTGTATAAGCAGACGCTGAAGTGTCTCTATTTTGCATACAACCGCCTCCCTATTTTCCCCCCATCGACTTTGTGTTTGACAGAAGGAATTTCACCTCTGCCCACTCCTTCTCAGGCTGGTATCAGTGAACTCAAGGCAAGGAATCCACAACTGCTGACTTAAATTGAATTATATTACAGAAATTCTTCCTGAACTTTGAATTTCTTATAATTTTCCTGCAGGAAGATGCAAAATATATTTCTGAGTATCAGCAAAAAAATTATATTAAAGATGCTTCACATTTTTCCTTTTTTATTTAGCCAGAATTTAAGCCCAGCATTTGAAATCTTTGAATATGAAAAGCCAAAACTCTGGAAATAAGTTTTGCAGAAAAAGTCGGGCTCTATCACAAATTACACCAAACTAAAGCAACATTAAGGTGTCATTTAAGACCTTCAAAGTCAGGGAGCTCATTCTGAGGGTCCTTACTTTGTGAGAAAGGTGTGTTAGCACAATCATTACTTTTTTTTTTTTTTTTTTCTCCAAAAGTATTTGAGAAGAGAAGCAAATAACGTCATGGAAGTTCTGTTTGGAATACAGAGACAGCACAAACTAATTTGTCATCCAAACTGATAAACTTTGCACAGCATTTGAGAAGGAAGGAAAGGAGACAAGTCGCCAAACTCTTGGGATCCATGTATAAATTGGACTTTTTTCATGCATATTTCATTGCCATGTAACTCTTCCCTCAGTTCAGACTTCGGAATGTACTGCTAAAAAGTGCAGTATAGATTTTCAGATCCACAGCACTGTACATGTCAATTTTAGAAGCATTTGTATGCAGGTACCCACCTGCACGTTTTAGGAGCTGCTCACAGGTCCTCTCATTGGCACATTTTCGGCACTGGGAACGATTCCTGCGGGTCCATTCACACAACAGATTGAGGGTTTTTTCAGAAGAACTCTTTCCAAATTACACACAAGTAAGACACCATTTCATCAGCCCCCAGGGCAGATTCCACTTGGGCCGCAGGTATTTACAGCTCTTTGAGGTAATGAATACCAAATCAAACCCCATTTGCACCACGGGCTGAGGTCATGCAGTTCTGATCCTGATAAAATATATAATGTCTGGTATAAGTAATTATTTTGTTGATTTTATACCTTAGCCCATTTTGCTTCTATATACAGTGTTAAAAGCTAATATATTATTCAATAGCTATAAAGGGCCTTTTGTCTGGTCTTTTCAGTGGTGTTATTGTCTTTCACATCCTGTCAGAGCATTAAGATGTCACAGAACTTTGCAACAATTTACTGCTCAAACTAACGTGCACTTCACTAATATCATCTGGATGAGGAAGTGTGCTGGCAATACTTTATTCAAATACAGGCTTTAAGAGCCTGCCCAAAATGTGGCTAAAACACCAACTGCAATTAGGGAAGGGACTGGGTACAAAATGGTTTGGTACAAAATTTCCAGGTATATTATTTTGGAAGTTAGAACCAGTCAGTGACAAATCATAATAAAAATATAGATTTTATATATTTATTGTCTAGCCCAAATGAATCATGTAAAAAAACCAAAATAAAAATCACTTGTAATAGGTGGGTTTGGATGTTCTCAATAGAGGGAGAAAACCAGGGGTGCAGCAGCCCAGGCTGGGAGGGTTGTGATTGGCAATCCTTGTTTCTTCTCCAGCAAAAATAGCAACACCCTAACACTAGGCCTCCCTTTAAGAAAATGACAAGAATATTCTCTACCCTCTGGAATGTTTGCATCAATCATGTACCTGTGGCTCTCACAGTGAGCTGGACTATTACAAGATTGATGATAAGCTCAAACACAATACTTGACCTAAATACATTATGTAGCAGTGGATGCCTGTTAAGTAGGTCAGCACGGGCTCTTAAAAGTTATGCAAAACTTCTTGCTGCCACACAGGCGGCATGTCACGAGTCGAGAGGGATGAGAATCAATTTTATAGGCTGCAGGAAATCTCTTCTCATCATATGAAAATCGGTTTCACCATACTTAAAATGTCTTAAATACTGGGATATGCTGCTTGTCACATGTCCTTAGGTGTCTGAGTGAAATCCAAGTGAGGTGGGCAGCCCGTGAGAAGCCTGAGGATGATCCGCAGGTTCACATACATGGCAGATTCCTCTTTGAAAGTAATTGTTCAAATAAATATTTTCCATTCTTGCAGTCAAACAAATTGTGATTTATGGGATGCATCAGACAAGCCTGTCAAGCCAAGGAAGTCTGTATTTAGTACTGATTAATCAGAGATAGCTATAGTACCCTGCCTGGATCTTGGAAGATCTTCAGCAGCTTGGTGGAGAGAGGACGAGTGTCTGGGGACTTGCCTGGGGTTGTCCCCACATGTGAGGAGTTTGGCCACAAAGCAGGACACAGATTTCACCTGCCAAAAAGAGCTGGGAACTGCTTCCCCATCCCTTTCTACACACTTTGAGCACTAGGAACTGGACAGGTTTTGGATAAGTTAAGAACAAAGGATCCTTTTTCACTGCAAAGCCACTGAGGTTCACTCTGCATTGAGCCATCAGCCACCTGGATGCTCATGCAGGACTGAGTCTCTAAGGGAGGCAAGTCCAGCCTGATTCAAGTAGCTCACGTTATGTGACTTGAAACCTTTGCAATCTCTAAACTGAGCTGAATTTCTGGTTTTGACCACTCTTACAGCAATAACTGAGCAAACCACTAATGCCTCAAAAGAGACTACACTGGGCCCAGCCTCCACATGTGTAAGAAAAGCCCAGCAAAAGAGGATTTTCATGGCTCAAAGCCTTGCCCTGTCACACTGTCAGTCACTTCCCCTCTGCACAGGAGCAGGCATGGCCATGACGTTGTGTTGGCACTGCTGAGTGCTGTGTGGAACCTCCTTCCTCCTTCTTGTAGAAAAGTACATGTTAGGAGTGAGGACTTACACATCACTTACTCTGCATTTCCTCTGCCCACACTCAGCAACTTACTGACAAATGTCAATAAAAAACCCCCAGGCTATTCACCAGTTACAAGAATGTACCAAGGAAAATGAAATTCGTGATAAAAGCAAGTTTTTCTTGAGGAAATAGGTGTAGAAGTGTGTCTTGGAAAAGCAAGTCTCATGAAGGCTTCTCACCAGCCTCACAGTAATGTGGCTCATGTATGCAAGTTGCATATTTTAGTTAGCATTTAACTCAGAAGCTTTTCCTTTGAGACGAGTGATTATTTTCTTTTCCTGTCTGACCTAGTGAATACTGCAGTGCTCCACCACACTCTATTTGTGCCCTGCAGGCAGCAATGTCCCACCAACTTTCCACCAAATGCTCGTAACACAAGGCAGAATGACACCAAAAAAATGAGGAGTATTATTTTGCATACTGCAAACAAATCCATGCTATTGTGTTTCTTCTTTTATTGTTTTGTTATTTCATCATTATTCACCACAGTTCTTGCCTTCATTTGCAGAGTTTGGGTTTTAATGTAATGGCCATTCAATAAAAATGTTGCTTTTAAGGGTTTGCTTATCATCCCATTTTCTCTTCAACCCTTCAGCAACCATATGGCAAGCAATCAGGTCTGCAATCACTAGGTCCATATTATGTAGAGCATGATTTCAGCATTATGCTATTACCCATCTGTTTCTGTAGAAAAAGACATGAACCCTTGTATAAGAGGTCAGTGGTTTCATTGCACACCGTATTCCAGAAATCCATCTCTGTTCACTTGAGATCACTTTCATGATTTACTGTAGTCTTTTAGGCAAGGCTCTTTTTTCCTTTTCTTTCTTTTTTTTTTCTTTTTTTTTTTAAACAAACAATCAGCAAAATTTGTCTGTCTGTTGTTTAAAAATATTTGTAACTGCCATTGGATGCACTTGTGCTCTCTTAGTTAAAGATGCTCTCCTGAGATCATGCCATTTTCTTAAATAAGAGACAAAAAAAGAGAGTGGAAGGTTCACCTATTTCCATTTGTTTAACAGATTACTCCAGGAATAATGAGGTTTGCTGTTCAGTTAGGAGCTAGAAGGAATTCTCTTTTGCTTTGTTTCTTTGGTTTCAGCAATAGGCAAGGAGGTATTTGACTTTCTATAGCAGAGGAATGCACCATAAAAGTACAGACATAATGGAAATGTCAGTTTTTAATTTGACCTAACCCCCAGATTCTGCCCACAACAAAGACAAATCAAGGGACTTCAACTGCAGCCTATCAAGCTAAGGAAAGGAAAAAATAAAAAAAAAGAAAAAAGAAAAATTGTCTCATGCCAAGGAACTTCACTGCAGGCCACTCTGCTAACCACAGCACGTAACCGGACACTCCGGCTCCCTGCCGCCCTATCGCCAAAAAGTCTCTGCCATGATAAAGAAATACAAAAAACATGTCCAAAAATAAATTCAGCATTCCTTAAGTGTCACACTATTCACTGCTTGTACAACATATTTAGCAGGATAGCTATGCTTGACTAGAGAAACACAATGGAATTCTCTTTAACAACCTCTTTTAAGTAAACCACAAGCTTGACCTAAAACAAAAATAAATAAAAATTTCTACATGCAAGCCATTCAACAGCACAAAAGTGGTCTTTTAATCCAAATTATTTTGTAACAGCAGATTTGTCAGACACTTCCCAGACTCAGAGCTCATAGAAAAAAAAAAAACAAATTAAACAAAAAAGTTCAAGTTCAAATAATCTGAAAACACAAACAGAATCAAGACACAGGGTATGATGCCCAGATAGAAGGCAATAACAGAGGCTAGGGATGGGAAGGAGGGTTCAAAGGTGCTACAGGGATGTTAAATCCCCAGAGCAGCTTGAGAGAGGAAAGAATGGATGAGATTGCTAAAATGTTCTTGTTTGCTACTACAAACTTCTCAGAAGTCAATTATTTTGTTGAAGGAAGCTAAAACAAAGAAACTAATTTGGTAAAGTTGGACTTAAAATGGAAAGAGAAAGCCATAGAAGGTTCCAAAACATCTGTGGTTCATTATGGGTAGCAGAAGCAACTGAAAAAAATTAATTTCTAAGTTTCCTTTGCAGAAGCAAGTCCTTAAGGATAAAACTCAAGCTGCACAGTGAAAGGAAACGTTGCATCTTCACCAAGGAGAGGCTCTAGACAATTCTGGGGTACAAAAAGCGACCCAAATCTGTGCAGTGGCTTCTTCTCACTTACAGAGGTTAAAAAAAGTAGAATAGATCTGCAGAACAGCTTTTGGCCAACATTCAACAAAGCTCATTTAACTCCTGGAGCAGCCTGGATGTGGCAGGCTCATGGAAGCTTGATCCACTAATGGGAGAATTAGGCTTTTATAATGTATGCTTAAGTATCAAATGCTGAGAGTCATTTCAATAATAAAATCATTAAAGAAATGATACATGGACATATTAGGTCGATTAGGTAGACACAGGCAGACAGATTAGATGGGATGACCACAAAGAATAAAGTAAACACGAAATAGAGAAAAGTAAAGGGCAGAAAATTGAATCTAAAAGAATATTATGGATATATGAACTTGGCAAATAACTGGAGGGATTCCCCTGAAGAAAGAAATATTAAGCTGGTCAAATAAAGGCTGGTAACTCACTTTTCCCTTTTACTTTAATCTCTGACTTTATATGGTGTAAACACTAAAAAATTAGGGAAAACCAAGTGTTCAGAATGTAACTATGGAAATTACAGGCTGACAACCATCAATTACAGAATAAATGCTGTTCAAAAGCAGATGTAATAATAGCTGGCAAGAAACATTAATACAGTTTGACCTACAGTTTTATTTACTTCTTTCAGGCAACCTGAATGTCATGGTGCTTACATAAACAATGCTTAATGCTTTGAACTTCAATAAAACACAGCAAGAGTTAATTAAAATGATACAATCAAGGCATATCTCTTTGGATATAATAGACAGAACAATAAAGAGAGACTGTTTATTATAGATTCTAATAATTATTCACAAAAAGTATACAGTGAAAGACTAAGCTTTAATTTTAAAGATAACTTCTTGAGCTGAAAAATCTCCTTGCTTTGATGTTTGCTAGCTGCTGAAATTCACGCATTTGGGAGCAGAGGCTTTGGCAAACAAACCCTTAATACACACGGATGAAAAGCTATTTTCAATAACATTAATGTTTAACGCAAACTGCTAAAAGCAAGAAAATTCAAAGTTAAGGCTGACAACTCCATTTTTAGCTTAGAGATCAGAGTTTAAAAAGCTCCAGCATCTTTTGCCAGAACTGTTGTAAGATTGCATTCAGAATATCTCAGCTTTTGTTTCATTTTCCATTCTCTGGTTCTTTCCATTAACATGCAGACTTGGAGGGTTTTGTTCTATTTTAGCTTGTTGTTGTTTTGATGGGATCGCCTTTGTTCCTTTTATCACCCAAAAGCCATCAACAGAAGGAGCAGAAGTAGCTCCTGTTATGAAACCTCCTGTTGTAAGTCATCCATCCACATTTCCAACAGCAGCCACTGCTGCCCCAAGCTCCCCCTTCAGCAAGGTAGGAGTCAGGAACCTCGGGAATTTCTGACAATCCCAAGTGTTGTGAGGTACAGAGCATCTCCAGGAATGCTCTCCCATGTGGAGCCAGGCTCATGTCCAGCTTAATCAAACCCAAATCCCACATCTGCTTGTCAACAAAGGTGGCCAAGCAAGGGAAATTATAATCTAAGTTAAAAAGTTTGAGCTTTTCCATTTTGGTTGGGGTGTTATTCTGCTTTTTTTCCTTGGGAGTAGGAGATATTATCTTTGACTGAATTCATCTGAAACAAACAAAGCTGCCTTCATCAGCTAAGAAATATTGGATCCACAACCTCCTGTCCCCCGTTTGCCCTTTTCTTTTTCTTCATTGTCACATTTGTCTGACATGAGAGAAGAAAAAAAAAAGAAAAAAGAAAAAATAATAAACCCAAGCATTTATTTTAATTTCTTCTTTTTCTGGGTTTTTTTAAGATATCAAATGAGTTAGAATCTGAAATGCTTATTCAAACTAAATTCCTAAAAATACTGAGAACCTGCTTTTAATTAAAAATATGATTTGAATAAAACTAGTCTGGGAGCTGGTTAGTCTGCCTTGGATGTTTTCTCACAAATTCCTTTTTCTAAGATGGTACCACATTGCTGTGCCCTCTGTGCCAGATGAAGCCCTGGCTGCACACAAGGCTCCTTTCACAGGTCTGAATTCTACTCTGAGCAGCAGCTGTGCTGCCTCTCTTCCAGTGATCAGTGTCACAATACCTGGAGAGCTTTTACTGCCCTGTTTCATCACAATTTTTTCTTTAAAAAATAAGAAATTAAAAATGAAAAAAAAAATCTAGATTTTTCAAGGAAGAAGTGAGTTTTTAGCCTTCACAGTCCCAGAGAAAGATGTGCAACTGTGACCTTAACAAAATCTTTAGGTTTGGTCAACAGAAAGCAAATGAGAACCCAATGATAGTTTTGTTTAAAGATGATGGCAGTTTTAGCCCATGAGATTGGTGGGAGTTTCCTGAATGGAATATCCTTTTGGCCAGGTCAGCTGTCCTGGTCACCCTCCCTTATGGCTCCCTCACTGCCAGAGCATGGGAAACTCAACAGTCCTTGATTTAGGGTGAGCTCAGCAACAACTAAAACATCCCTGTGCTCTCAGTGTCATTCTCATCCTAAATGCAACCACAGCACTGCACCAGCTACTGGGAAAAAATGAACTCTGTCCCAGACTAAAGCAAGACAAAAGATAAGACTTTATCAAATCGGACTAACTTGCCAAGAGTTCTAAAAGTAGTGGGGAATGCTCCTTGTTAAGGAGACACACCTGATTGGGGCTCCCACTGAACTCAGAAATCAGCAGAAGATTCTGTGTCCCTCCCAAGGCACTGGGACCTGCAGCTCTGCTGGGTACAAATCACAGCCCACTCACTGCCACCTCCAGCAGCAAGCCCCACACCACCCATTTCTGTTCCTGGTTTTAAGGCAGAGGTAACAACACTCAGGAGAGATCTGTATCCATGGCAGGCACCCTAAAATAACTGCAGCACTACAGCTAATCCTTTCTTAATTATTGTTCTTTAAAGGGCGCAATTCTTCTGCTGTATATTCACAAGTGCAGCAACATGGCAGGGGAGTTGATGTGCAAAGACATGACTGGGTGTTATTCCCTACAAAAACAATTATCTGCTGGCTAATTGGGATCACTACATCGGTGTAAGTGCTGGAAATAGTTCTAATCAATTGTTATAATCATGTACCAACTCATGGAGAATTTAAAGAAAAAATGAAATTCCAGGATGTGAAAAATTACTGAATTACAGTGCAATCTTTAGTGTTTTAATTGAGCAGTTTTCTCAGAATATGGGGGGAATGACTCATGCAGTTCCCCACCTCCACAAGCAATTTTTGCCAACCCATCTGCCACCCCAAATGTTTCGTCCAAAGCAACCCCATCGGTGGACTTCTGCTCCCTCTGCTGGATCTGCAAAAACAGGGACTAATAGACCCAAATCTGCTTCCTTGGGAGGCAAGGGCACGACTTCCACTGGGCTCTCCAGAAGAAGGACTCCGCCCTAGCACTGCCTCCAAAGTGGTGCTGACATCACTGCTAACACTGACTTGCAAATAAGTAGCCAATAAACAGCTGTAATGCTTTTAAATAAAATTACTTTTAAACAAACTCTTTAAGACCGTGAGGGAATATCAGTTAAAACCAAAAATTATTTAAGAGATTATTATTTTTTTCAATGATCTCTGAACAGAGGTGTAACCAAAAGGTGATCCAGCACCCATTTAAGTTTTCAGTGCTTCTTTCAACCTTTCCCAGTTGTTTCCTGCTAGCCCATGATCCTGCTGCAACACAGAGTGATGGCTCACTGCCACATGTGATGGGAGACAAAGAAAACATTCTCACAATGGACAATAAAGTTTTGCTTCTGCATTCCAAGTCAGAAACAAATAAATACTGAATTCCATTAAAACCTCTGTTCACAGGACTTTTTCTGCAGTCTCCACTACAGATGCTTTTAGTGTCTGCTTAGAAATCACAAGTGCTGAACTGTTTAGTGACTCTGATCCTCCCATCAGTACACTGATCTGGTGATAAAATGTAAAGGGCTTGTGGTATTTGCATTTTTACTCAGTTTAGTCACAGATCACAAAATAAATTAGTAAATTGAGCTATGAGGCTTCCAATTTGCAGCAACCAAGCCTTCTAAATAATCATCTGTGCTTAAATACACAAAGCCCTTCAAATGTAATAATTTCTTTGTCAACTAAAACAAAAATTCCATCCCCCTAAATGCTTCCACACAGTGACTGCTGTAAAGAAATAAGCCAAATCAAAGTGCAACATTTCTCCCTAAACTCCAGATAATTACAAATATCCAGTGAACTGAAATGCTAAAATCACCCATAGTATTCCTTCTGAGCTGTCAAACACTGTTGCTCCAGTTTCATACAAGAGAATTGAGAGCTGTTTTCTTGCAGCAAAGATCAGAAATCCTGCCATGGTACAGGTGCCTGTGAGCATCACCAATGCCAGCAATTAGCATCATTACTGGCAGCATCTGAAAAGCAGCCAAATTCATGGAGACTAAACAAATCTCCCACTGCTCAGGTCCATCTTTGCAGGTCAGGGCTAAAGCACATCCCTGACCCTTTCAGGGAAAGCTGCAGTGCTCCTGTCACACAATTTATCCCATTTATCCCCTCACTTCCTCAGTTTGCTCTGAAAAATTCTGTTTCTCCCAAAATATGAAATACCAGGTCTCTGTTTAACATAAATTATTTTGCTAGAAATGTGCAGGAGAAGTATTTCAGCACCACACAACTGAGGTTGTGTCAGAATTAGGTCACTCAGATACTTAAGTTTTTATTGATGCAGCCCTGAATTGCTTCCTCCTGTAATTTTAGTTTGTACACTCAAACCATTTTTTGATAAACACAAGTGTAAATCACACAAATTCCAGGCAGGTTCTGTGATGTCTTACTTGGAATTTGCAATGTGTTAGGACAAATGTTACAGTTTCCCTTGACCTATATTAAAAATATTTAAATGTTTAAAATATGATTCCTTTCATTCATATGCTAATGACTATAAACACTGCTCCAGCCGACACATTACAAAAGCCTAAATAGATTTCACCAGGACTTTGCATCTTCTTAGTAAATTAGGAATAACAGTTAGTAAATAGATCTGCTGAGGGCATTGTAAAGTTGCCAGTCAGCTGTGCAATAATAAAGGGACTATTAAAAAATAAAAAAAAAAAAAGACAAAGGTGTCTTGAGAGTCTAAAAATATTTTAAAATAATAAAAAAATAATAATAAAAAATCATAGGAACTCTGTATTCTGCTGTGTACAGAAATCCTTTGCTGGGGATATTTTTCCTGCACGTATCAGAGAAATATTAAAGAGGAAGAAGTGTGAGGTTTCAGCTTTCCAGGCTTTGTTTCTGTGTGTGTGATTTGTCTGTTGTCACTAGTGAAGGGGTGCAGGCACACGCTGGATCCATCCCTGCACATTCCGGCCTGATGCTAATCTCTCTCCCCTCTGATATTTCCCAACAATAGTGGTCATCTAAATGCTGCTAATCCTTTTAGCACGCACTAATAATTATGCATTAGCACAAATAATATGAAAGCTTTTTTTCAAATAATTACATATATAATGGATGTGTCTTTAAAAAGTTGTTTACAGCTAATTAACCAATGAATAATTGGTTTCTCTTCCTGAAGCAGGAGAAAGCTTGTCTTGGAGTCACAGTTAAAAATGCTTTCTCTCTCTCCTCCTTAAAACAGTTTTACAGATGTTGTTAGCAATTAAAACTGTTAAAATGCTATTAAACCAAAATTTCTTTATTAAAGGGATTACTCAACCCAGCTGAATTGTTTTTTAAAGTACTGGATCATTTCAAATAATTTCCAATTTGGATGATCAGTGAATGGTCTGAACACACCAAGACCCTGTTCTGAACAGTTCAGATCCTTTAGTACCACAACACAGGCTGCTTGTTGCTATATGACTGGTTTAATTGTGGGCTATAATAAAGGTCATAATTAATATCCCAACACAGACACTAACAAACAATTTTAAATTGCCAGCATAATCAAATGATGCAAACATCTATGAGCTACAAAAGTTCATTGCCGCAACTGACAATTTCTTAATTGTATTCAGTCATTCATGGAAATTTTATTAACATCGAACTGATGTATCCTGCCCTTACTCTGTCACAACACCAGGGATCTAATTTCATTATTTTCCACAAGATTTGCTTGACTACTGCCATGATTCTAATATTGCTTTAGTCCAGATGTTTATGCTATTTAAATTAGGAAGAAAAGGCTTTTGGGTAAACACAATTAAAGAAGTTTTTTCTTTTTTTTTTTTTTCCCCTCTCCAAATTTAGTTTAACAATCTTCTTTTAATTAATGAATATAGCTGCAAAGTAGATGGGTTTTTCCCCCTCATTTTTTATGCTCATTCCCCACTGTGTGCAACATACATCGAGTGTATGGCTCCAGCTATTTCTAAATATAACAACCTTTTAATTTTTCACTTACATTTGAGTGCTCATTAAAGTGAAAGATAGCAGGGCATGACAACTGCACTTTTCCTCCTTTTACTCTTAAATCAACCCCAAATATATTTTGAACATAACAGAAACAGTTTAAATCTTTCTCCCTCCTCCCATGGTGTTATACCCCCCTGAAGTGGATCTATGACTGAAGGATAACCCATATTTCTGGTGCCTTAAGTGTTCAAAATTATTGTACAGCTCCAACTCTGTGTGACAGCAGAGGAATCTGCAGGGCTGGAACACTGGCATCCAAAGGATTTTGGTTTTGCTTTTTGATAACACTTGAATACATTCATTTTCTTCTCCTGTTGGACAGCAGCATTTCATTCATATCAAACCTCATTACTAGGAAACAATGCTCTGATGGCTAAAGTCGGATCCCCTTCCTTTTGTCTGTCTTAAAGCAAGATGGTTTCCATAGTAAAACATTAATTTTTGCATGAAAGAGCTAATAAACATATGCAGGGGAGGTTTTTCTATGAGGCACAGCATTATTTTAGTAAGTTAAAAACATGCCCAAGTAGTGAGCACACACTTTTACACCAGAGCTTTACACCAGAGCTTTACACCAGCTTTACGCACTGGAAGATTATTCCTAAGTGCAAAACTTGATAACTCCACTGTGCAGAACACAGGCTTTCAAAAATAATAGTCTTTCCAAAAACTGTCTTGAGACAGTATTTTTGAGGGATCTGAGCAAGAATTTTCAAACCAGCATTTTGTCAACATTTGTAAAAAGCCTGAATAATGTGTGTGATTTGAGCCGACTGAAGATTCACACCGCGCCGTGCCAGACACTCATCAGATGCACTGAAAACTTCCTGCTGTAATTAGTTAGCAACTGCCTTTGTAATTCACCAGCACAAAGATATTTATAAATACCCACAGTATTTGCTGTCCTTACCGAATGGGGTATTTATTCTGTGTGCAGAAGAGGTCATTGCCACCTTCCCACTCTGCAAATCCCTCCCCTCCCCAAAACTGTGGGTGAAGGGTGCCACAACACGACTGAGCCATGCTATTATTCTTTCTGTATATCCCACACACGCCGCTCTCAGTCCATCACCCACAAGATGCCCATGTGCAGGAGCATTTGGGAAGCCAAAAGTCCGACAGGGTTGTTGTTGTTGGGGCTGTTTTGTTTGGCTGAATGGAGGGCAGGGAGCTCTCCGTGCCCCCGGGAGCCCGGCAGTGCTGCAGTGCTGCCAGCGGGGCGAGCTGCCCATGCTAATGCTGCTCCACACTTTCCCTTGTATTCTTTTGTATGGGACCAGCAATAAAATCCAGTGGGACTAGCACACAGGCGGAGAACACACTGAAAAACTTCATTTAAAAAAAAAAATTAAAAAAAAAAAAGGATGTCTTTACGTTAATGGAGTATAACACACCCACTGGAAAATAATCAGAACAGTTCGTGTGCGTGATTCATTTGGATTTTCTGTAAAACACCTCCAAACCTCGGTGCTATACCTTTAAGTGTTGCTCTAGTTCCATCATGTGCTGATATGGAGATCTGTGTTTGGCAATCTTTCCAAGTATTCCATGTCAATTTTACAAAAACTAAAAATATTGTTGAAAAAATATTATCCCAAGAACATACGTAAAATTATAAATATTCAGCACATCAAGCTTTTGATATACTTTAGTGCACATGAACTGAGTAGCTGTCAAAATTACAACAGGCAACTCAAGTAATTATGCAGATTTATGCAAAACATTAACAAGAAGAATTAAATGCACAAATGAGGTGGCTACACTTGAATTGTTAAGATTATGAATAATTACCATGAATCTTTTTGCTCTTAATATAACTTGTTTTTGATAAACAAAGCCTTAATTATCAGAATACTTTTGAGAATTTTGGTGACCTTCATTAATCTTACAAAACAAGTCTCTTGTGTTCTGCATTGTAAAAGGCACATGCTTAGAATAAGTACACAAACCATGGGAAAAGCATATGTTAATGGCTACTACAAACCAGTGAATGATACCTCAGGTTGGAAGTAGACGGCATTCTGCACACGTAGGTGAAATAATATTGAGTATTTGGAAGTACTCTGGGCTGAATAGCATCTGACAAAGGCTAGGAGAAGGCTGCTCTATGAGAAATTATTTCATTTTGCAAAATAACAGGTTGTTTTAAGAATAGAACTGAAATATCAGCCGACTAATTTCTCATCTCGGAGATACAGGAGGTGCAATAAATCATTTACCAGAGCAATAGAGAACCCCAAACATCCCCGCCCCCAGCCCGCAGCCCGGATTCCTGATCTCCTCCGAGGCTCCCGAGGTGTTCCCGAGGTGAGCGCGCCTGCCGCGCGTCCGCGTTTCCGCGCTGGCACCCAGCTGGCAGGCAGGACGCGGGAGCGCCTCTCCCTCTGCATCGCCGCTCATTTCCACGCTGCCCTCTCCCTTTCCGAGGAACAGTGGGACCTCTCCATGTCCCCTCAGTTAATTTCAGAATTAATTTGCAACGCTGTCATCGGCAGTGTAACAATCCACTGCTCAACAGTTGCGATTCTTCATAGCACTGTCAAACTCCCAGCTGCCACCGTGGCAGCCGCTTCGCCCAGGCCCAGCCACTCTGCCTTGGGACCAGGAGTAAAGGAGAACTTTGGAAGCATTAAGTCTTTAATGCCAGCCACACTCTGCCTTCCCTAGAGAGCAAGCTGTCAGATCAATGGCGGGTTTGTCATAAAATCTCTCCCAGGGACTTGAATTTGTTTTGACAAATGTCAAATAGCTTTGATGCATAAAAATTAACTTAAGGAGGTCATAATTAGACAAAATCCAAACTTGCATTTTGCTGGTACTTGCATCACTTTATGTCCTTGCATAACAAAACTAAAGCAAATGATGTCTGGACAGCTGAAGGCCCGGACAGCAGGAGCCTGAGCTTGGAATTCATACAGCGACCAAAATCCCATTGTCCACGAGGAAGGGCACGAGCTTCTCTGCACTTCCAAAAGGTTTGCCCAGCTTGTCTTCTGTAACACAGACAAGCCTGGGTCACCATCACCATCCTAGTCCCAACTCCAGTGGGGAAGAAACCCCTCTCACAGGGACACCACTCCTCCTCCCCACATCATGTAGCCACACTGGCCACTAACTCTCCTTCCCATGATCTCAGAGCTCTCCTCAAGCACGAGCCCATGGTTTGCTGCCTTTTCCCCTCTCCCTGTGCCAGGCAGTGCTGCAACTCCCTGCTCAACCCCTCTGAAAATTTCAGTCAGGAAATATTTCACTAGAAATGTCTTACTTACTTAGTAGTGGTTGGAAGAAGAGGTTTTCAGCAAAATAAAGCAAGAGGGTCAGGAAGACAAGCATGAGAAATTCAAATTTCTTTAAGACCCCACAGTAACAGGCTCACTGATGAGGGTGTCTGGTCACAGAGCAGACACCATGTGCTTCCCAACCCCTTCCCTCAGCTCTCAGTGCTCCTCTTCCTTGGAGGGGTCACTTCTGTTGCAGTATGGGTAGAATAGTTGTTAGATCCACTCAATCCTTGTTTCCTTTTCCAAAAATCTGATTGGAATATCAATTCCCAGGACTTTTTTCTCCTGGCAAAACTGATATTCAACAAGTGGATATTGCATGAAGGCCTCTAAATTATTTCTCTTGAGCCAACACACAGGAAACACTTTTCACTCACAAATGACACTTCTGCCTATAGAACAAGATAACAGGTGTGTGCTCTCCTGATGTGCCCACACTGAATTCCTGAACTTCCAAGAGGTCTCCATCACTTCCTTAGAATACAGCAAACACTTCACTCCCCTTGCCCTATGGGGTAAGTGTTTTAGGCAGCATAGTAAGGAACTCTGGAATTCCAGCTGAACTGCACAAATAAATAAGCAGTGAGACTTTCTGCAATCTATTTTGTTTGCTTTGTGAGCTGCTGGTGAGCTTGAAAGCTTCAATCTTTCAGAACCATGTGAATCAACACTAACCTTCCTCAGCAGAGGAAAATCCTCATGTCCAGTGATGTCAACAGTGAACTCCAGTTGGGATCAGAGTCACTGTTCCTGCCTAAGTCACTGCCTTCCATAGAGCCACCAACAGAATCCCAGCTTTGGGAGAGGAAGATGAGAGAGACAGGCAGAGATCAAACCCAGAAGGAAATTATAAAATGAGTGGATTTAGTGTACTACAAAGGAAAAAGCAGGCAGTTTGAACACCATACCTTAACATAGTCATAGGAATCACAGAACAACTACTTGGTGGTATCAAGTTACTTTACAAGAGCTGCTCAAAGCAAACACACACTGCTGGCCTCAGACCTTAAATGGACTATTCCTATTTAGCTCTGATTTTATAGTCATGTAAAAATAAAAAATATTGGAAAAGAGGAGCCTTCCCATGAAAATTCTGACAGAGTCTTAATGGTAGCAGCACTACTGGGAGCTGCTATAATAATAATATTCTTCCTGCTACTTGTGTCTATTTTCTTTTGATACTGTACTAGCAGCAGTCATTTCCTAGATAATGAGCCTGTTGTGGAGAAGGGCTAATTTAGAAAATCAGAATGGGGCTACCACCAGCAGACATTGTTTTCTTAATAAATGATCACTTTATTTTGAATAAATGTGAAGTTATACCCTGTCAAGATGTTCTTGCTTTACATGAGATCTCTCAGAATCCAAAAGGTTAGTATAACATTTCTCCTTAAACAGACAGTGTTGACACAATTTTTCCTAGTCTCTTATGTAAAAGCATGAGAAGAAAAGAACCTTACTAAGGAGATAACATTTATTTAGAGACACAAGAAATTACTAAGTAGCTACCAGGATCTTTTTTCCCACTGGAGTTTGAGCATGATGACCACAAAACACCACACAGCATTTTAAGGGAACAAAAACTCACATAGAACATGACCATGCAAGAACAGTCAATTTTGACTGGTTAAGGCTTTTAATCTACACCAGAAAAGAATTTATAGCCTGATTTATACTGGATTAATCAGGCTGGACTGCACCAAGCATGCACCAGAGACCTGACTTAGGCTGTTGAGCCAAATATTGATGGAAAATGTTGCATTACCTAAATCAAACTCCCAGTGCTGCTTGTGCTCGAGTACAGACCATCCTCTACTATCAAAAATTCCTGAAATAATCAAGTGTAAGGCCAGCAACATCCACCAGCAGGAGATGAAAGGAAGAAGCCATTCCTTAGATTTGTGGGGTTGCTTCATCAGGGATACAGGGATATGATCTGCAGGCTGTGTGGATTTCAAAGCAGCAAGTTTAGCATAAGCTGGAGGGATCCAGAACTGCAGCAACAGCTGCGATGCTCATCGAGCTCCGTAACAAGCTTTGCAAATTGTTTGCTGTTGGCACCTGGCTCTATCATTAACAACAAAAACCCACAGCAAACAAGAAAAAGAAAAAAAAAAAAAAAGAAGAAATAATGACATTCTCTCTGGAAAGAAATAATAATAAAAAAAAAAAAAAAACATAAAAAACCCAAAACAAAACAGAAACCAGCAAAACCCCAGTAGGATAAAAAAAACACCAAGCAAGCAAAAGTTTGACTCATTCTCATCTCTTATGATTTCTAGACAACTTAATCTTGCTTAAACTGAGCCTTTTCTTGAACAACATGTTTTCATCTCAGAAAGCTCATAGATGTCTGCTTTGGATAGACCAGTTCTACTTTGGACCTAGCAGACAAGTGAAACCCTGAAATGCCACCACACTTCTTATCAATGATGTCTGAAGTGTGGCCATTTTAGCATTCAATAAACCCCAAGGGCAGCAGTGCAAGCCAGCAAAGAGCTTTTGTCTCCAGGTAAGCATCCCATAATGCAGACAGGTGTTTCAAACACAAATCAAAGATTTAGCCTTATGCAGAATCCAGCCGGAGACCAGTTCTGAGGCCAGTGAACAGAAACTGTCAGACAATGACACAATTGGCCTTCTCCCTTTTAAAGTGTGAGTGGGTTTGGAGAGTAAGGTGAGCTCAGGATAAAGCTGCAAAAATTGAGCCTCCTTTTAGTTCACTGTGACATTCCTGTTGAATTTAGGATAGAAGTATCCTGTCTGGATAATGGAACATGGAAAAAGTGTCTTCCATCATCAAGCCTTTCCAAAAATACGAATGTATTAAATTCAGAGAAAACCAAAATGTCAAGAGCAACTTAGTCTTCAAGCTTCCTTTAAACCCTTCATCAAATCCTAAAGCCCCCAACAAGTGGACAAAATGCTCTTCTTTCCTTTGGCAGATGCATAATTGAAGTTTGCTCTTAAAAGAAGGTAAAAATAAACAAACATTATTAGAGGGAATTCATTCCCAGAGAGCTTTTACAGCTGAACATTTATCAGTGTATGGGAGATGTTACATAAAGTGCTTTTTAATCAAAATCCTCTTGATCACCAATACAATTTTTCACCCCTCTGAGCACTTCTCCCCAGATCTCTGTGGTTACTCTTTCAATTTTTTGAGCATTAGTCTTTTGGTCCTGGTCAGAACAGAACAGTGTCAGGGATTTCTTACAGATTCATGCCAGGTTTTTCTCCCACTCCAGGTATAGAAATACTGAAATAAACTGAAAAATTGATGCCCTTTGGGTCAAAATAGAACAAATTCATTATTGTAAAGACATTACCAAAAAGAATACTCCACACAGCTCTAGTTTGAAACTCGAAGAGTTCTGTGTACCAGCCTGAGGATTGTGCACACTCCCTTTTGCTCGCTGTTGCTGGGTGAGCACACGCACGTGCAGTTACCCACAGCAATACATGGACTAATTGCTGCTTGCTAATGCCTGTGCTTATTTCATCTAGCCAGACATTTTGGGTTAGGGCAGCACAGAAATCCCACTTCTGACGTTAAAAAGAGATTAAAATATAAAGTGTTGGTTTTCCAAGCCAGTGAGAACAATGACTAAAATGTCTAATCCCATTAATTACCACCAACTCTAAAGGTTTAGCAGTGCTGTTGCACTGAAGTGTCAGACAAACAAACAGGAGGGATGTCTTTCCTGTATACTCACACAATGCACACTTCTGCTTCTAGAGCAAGGGAAACTCTCTGAAAAGCTCTGGAAATGGTCTTTAAAAACCTAAAATCCTGTGTTTGGTTCTGGGTGCATCTGTCTCTACCAAAAGGTGTGTGTGTACATAAACTGCACGTGGCTGGACATTCAGAAAGTTTTAAGAGCAGCATCAGCTTCTGTCTCAGACATTTGTGTATCATGAGACACAAAATCTCATTTTTTTGCACCTTTAACCTTTATTTGAGGCTGAGCAGTCATTTTAAAGTCTCAATCTTCTTAACTGCAGTGAATTAAAACAACTCATTCACTGCAAAATATTTTAGGAATTCTCTTTACAACTTCCTAGTCATTTCCAGCATGAGTTTAGGTAGTTTCAGCTTCCAGTCCTTTGGCTCTTGTCACACCTTTGTCTTCTACATGAATCCACCACATTAAGTAAAGCACTAAAACTCAATAAAATGATTCTTTATCAGAATGCCATCGGATCTGATCAAAATGTCATCACATGCAGATAATGCTGCAACACATTGAGGTTCCTTGTGAGCAGCAAGAGTTTTCAAGAAAACAAAAATCCTGCAAGTGGAACAAGTTTGATAGGAAACAAAATGATTTCCATAGCCTGGGACTCATCCCTGTGTTAGAGGGAATATCTAGTACAGATATTTTTATATGAAAGATAAATAAAGAGAGCTGCTCTAAACATTGCACCCCATATTCTGTGCATGACTGTGTCCTGCTTGGTTTGGAGAACTATTCAAAGGTAGGAAAATGTGTATTTGAGAGGTTTAAAAATATGATTGTTAAAAAGCACATTTTCCCCATAAGCACTGGGTCAAAGAGGAGACAGACAAGAGGCAGAGCTTTAGCCTGGTAAAAGTGGCACCTACAGGGCCCCCATTCCAACAGAAATGCAGGCAGGGCTCAGTATTCTCAGGGGGTCCTCCCTGCAGGAGCACTCAGTGCCTGCCCCAGACTGGGGAGTACACTTCCAATCTTCCTTGGAGAAGCAGTTTGAGGACACAGAGCTCCAGAGAGCCTTTGCAGCACCAGTCTCTCCTGGAAGCTGGCACCTCTCTGACAGGCAGAAAGGGGGGTGTGAAATGGTGCCTAATTCAGCAAACTCACACTGCACCAGGGGGTGTTGGCCACACCGTGCAAAAGATGTAGAGAAGTTCTTGTGTTTATTCATCTACAAAGATCCGACAGCTTCTGCTGAAGACAGAACTTCTTTCCCCCTGCAATGGCTTTCTCCCACACTTCTGGATCCATGGATCCACACCATGCAAGGATACAATTCCCAGTACCATAAATACTCCAGATTAAGAAATTGGTGAAAGTTTGAGTATTGGAAGTTCTAAGTGCAAGAAAACACGTACTAGCAAACTCAGAAATAGGAGAGAACCTTGAAACACATAATTTCACTTAATATCCTTTTTTTTGAAGGCATAAAATACAGAACATGCAAATGTAAAGAAATCACAGTGACAGTGTACAATTCCTGAGTCCTACAGTCGCTTTGTTTTCAAATTTAACAGTTAATTTTTTCCATCAGTCATTTGAGCAGATGATAAGTGGGAAGGGATTTTAGTCATAAAAACTATCATTTGTAAAGGCCTCATTTAAATATGCCTTAATTAGCATTTTCATAACTGAGTTATCAGGTTTCCATTAAACTCTGAAATTCTCACTTCTGTTCCCACTGGACAGATGTCCACATTGCAAAAATAAAAACTGTACAAAATCTTACAACACTAGAGTTGGCAGTAGCTGGAAAACAGTCTGGAAAGAGAGAATGAACGGGCAGAGCCAATCTTTTACCACCGTTTTCTGCACTGAATCCAACCATTGAGACATGTGAGAAAGTTGGTACTATCAGTAAATAGAAAGTTTCTTGAGCGAGGAAAAGACAGGACTCCCGTCCTTTTGACAAGTCAAGCTGATATCTTCAATTTGTACCATGCTGAAGAAAAGGAAATAAACAGAAACTCGGGAAAGTTGCAGAATTTCTCCAACTTTTCTCCCTGCAGATTATATCACATCTAAGAAAGGAAGATGACATTCCTGGGCAGTCTTGGAATGATCCAGATCTGGCACGCTTTGCGGAACTGCTCTTTCCCAAGACAGAAAAGTACTGAACTTTTTCCTTCACTGGAACTACAATGTTTAGAAAAAAATCCAAACCCATGAAATTCAAACCCATTCTAGTCCAAAATTCAAAAGGAACAATCTGCAGTCAAGCTAAAAAAGCAAAAGCCTAAATACATGTAACACTTAAAAATGATATAAACAACCTTTTTCTTCTTTTGAGCTCCAGTACAGAGAATATTCAACTATAATCATTGCTTTGGAAAATGCATGATTTATACTGCACAAAATACTTTGAAAAATCAAAAAGCCCTCAAAATACATTTTCTCCACTCAACAAAGAAGAAATATCAGGCTCAATCAGGACATTGCAGCATTATATGCAGCAATCATGATAAGTCAATTTTGGTTTAAACCATGATTGTTATAAACACTCACAAAACATATTATTTCCCAGATGGCAATCTTAGTCAAGCAAATACATCAAACTTCTGTTTCATTGTTATCAAATAAGGATGAACTTGTGACTGGGATAACCCCCAGTAGCTAAACAAACCCTCCTCTGGAAACCAACACTATGGTTCATGTTCTCTGAGACCTCTTTTTCCAGGACCCAGCCTTGAAGAGGAATTCCTCTGTTTCCTTGCTAAGCTGGATCCCCAAGGAGGAAATGGCAGCTGTTGGTTTGGATTTGACTCCCAGCTGTAGATTTGGGACCTGCCTTGAAGCAAGCATGGGGCTGCTGAGGCTTTAATGGAAATGCAATGTTGCCTTCAGCCATAACAGTATGGAAGAGTCAGAGACACTATGGGCTGGATTAATTAAGCACATTGAGGTATATACAGACATATTTATGGGTTGGTTACAGCACAGGAAAGTCTTTGCCTGTCTGCAAAACGTCCTGGCTGCTAATGCTGACTCAGCCCTTGATTTGCTCTGTGACCTGAGGCAATTCACTAACGCCAAAATCTCCCACCTTAGGCACCTTATTCATATTTAAACCCTTAAACAGTGACCTGATTTCCAAGGTGTTGAACATGCACCATCCCCCCTGAAGTTACAGGTAACTCTATGCATATCAATACAGGAAGCCAAATTTAGGTCAATTTTGGGAAAAATTAGCCATGGCCACTCTTGTTTGAACCAAAAATGTTCCCCACAAATCCAATGTATTAGTGCTTCAGAAGAGGAAAAAAAACTGTCAAGGAATGATGCAAAATAACTCAAAAGGCAAAGGGTCTTCACTTCTTGGGACAGAACCATACATGTGTGCACACAACTGTACCTATATAGGAAGATTTTGAGAAAATTATGATAAATAGGAGGGAACATTCAACAGAACATTTAAGACAGAGAAAAGTGCAGTGAAAAACCTCCTGGGAGTCACAAGGAAGATACAGCAAAGCTGCAGCTTGCCTTCTTTTTTCCTTGAATTTCTTCCAAGACTCTTTAGGTATCTGATTAATTACAGAGATAAAGACAAAACCAGGAGGCAGTAGCTTAACTCTCTTCCTGGATGGATGAAATTCTTTCAGCAAATTATTACTTTGGGGCTCCATGCTGCTCCATTTTTGCAGCATGCCATGGAAATAAGGAATGTCTTTTCAGGAAGCTATAGCTCACAGGCTGGGAAGCACAGTGTGGATGTCTTAGAAAGGAGGTGGATTTTCCCTACAAGTTCCAGGGATAAGGCAGTTTATTGGAAAGGGCCTGGCCTCCTCCACAATCTCCCCTTTCCTTTGGGCCCCTGCCCTTCTCCCAAGAACATTACCAGGTGTGCAGAAACCATGCTGGAGATGAAATGTGTATTTTTAAGATCAATTAATTCTTATCATCTACTGTGGGTTTTTAAAGAACATTTTACCATAGCCCCATCCTTCATGCAGAAATATCATCAAGTAATGAAGCCTCTAGCTCAGGATTTGATGCTTTTAATAACATTTGCCAAGCAACTATCCAGACACCCTGGCTTCCATTTTAAGATGTTCCAATGCCTCTGGAGTGAGCAGGCAATCATGGAGTTATAAAGGCACCTAAGGACATTGTCTAAAATAGTCATTACATATGATTTTTAATCCAAGTATTCACAGACAGAAGTTTAATAGGCATTAAAGAAAAAATAAAAATGAAATATTTTTACTCCTGGAGAAAATTAAATTTGAGCTCCTGGTTTCCTCTCATATCCATTTCCCTTCAGAGACAGGCCTGAGAACAGTTCTGGAGTCCCAGTCAAGTGTGAAAATTCACTCCAAATCAGGGAAGTTTCCATTCACTTCCCACAGTGTTTCTAAATAACAAGAGAAGCACTTAGGGCAGAAGTAAAGTTATTGAATATTGGAAAGGAAGGACAAGATGAGTGTGGTGGTTGCCCTGCCAGACATTTGAGGCATCCTGAAACAACAGGGCTGTGGTTTATACTGAGCAGTGGGACCACTGTATGTTAAGGAGGAGGGACAGAGGGACAGAGGATATCTATTTCTGGGCTATCGTCTTGGTTCAGTCTCTCTAACATCACCTTTAAGCTCTTTCCAAGGCCTAAGTGTACTCCTGAGTGAACTGTGTCTTTAAAAAGTTCATCTGGTCACAGGAGCTGTCAGTGCATCTCTATTCAGACCCCATCATGCAATGAACTCACAACTTGGATTTCTCTGTGTTATGGTCATCTTTGATTAGGATTTGCTCATGCTGAAGATATGCTCAGAAAGAAAAATTAACTCAAGTGACTTGCATTATTTATCAGCACTAATTCAGATGTACATTCATCATATGCTCTAAGTGGCACCATTACAGAGAAAACAAAATTAAAAACAGGCCTTGCCTTCTCAGAAGGAAAAGGATTACCCTGTGTTGTCACCTATGTGTGATATATACCTTCTGCAAGCGGTTTGTTTCAACTCCTATGCCATGGAATAGGGCTGATTTCAAGAGAGCTAAAGCTGCTTAGGGTGTCCCTATGTCAAACAAGAACCACACCTGAAGTCTTTGGCCAGATTCCAATGACATTTCAATGACACAGAAAGCAGATTTAACAGTAATTACCTGTGGCCCTTGTTAAATTTCAGAAGGCCATATTTTCCTTTAATCGGATGGTTTACCGTTGAGATATCTGTTCACATCATCTACCCTGGCAGGAGCAGGTCTCCTACATAATCTATAAAAATAAGTAGGGTTCCAGTTGGGCACTCTGTTGAGCTCTCCAAGCAGCTCAGACCCTGACTTTGCACACTTAAGTCAGCTGCTGAAAATGAGGCAGTGTGAAAAAGCAATATTGTGCAGAAATCTTCCCCACTAATTTCTTACCTCTACAAATACCCAAATTTCTTTCAAGAAGCAACTTTTCTTTTTAAAAAGCAACTTTGTTATTGCAACATAATAAATAATGAATGGTCACAGAAAGATTCTAAGCAGCAGCACTTCCATATTTCACACAAGCTGCAGCACCAACAACAGAAATACCACATCCTGATTCACAATGGCCCTTTGCCATTCTGGAGCTGGAGTTTACTGGGAAACAGTGCAAAAAACCAACAAGGTTGTCGAGTTAGATTCAAAACAATCTTATTCTGACAAACACAGGACTATATGATTTTTCTGGTTTTAATTTCTGAGCTGATGTAATGGTCAAGGTCATACAGGGTAAGGTGGACAAACACTCACTGATACTCCTACAAGCTGACAGCATGTAAAAGCATTTATTTAGGGGATGACTACAGATCTCTAGAAAAAAAAAAAAAAAAAACCAAACAAAACCCCCACAAAACTGTATTTTTATCTTTGAGAAAATTTTGCACAGTGGGACAGCAACATTAACTACTCAAAATTAGTAGCATGAAAATCAAAAATTCATATATATTCTAATGCCAGAACGCAGGTGGCAGCTTAATCAACCATATGTGTACTCACATATTTCCCTGTCAAGGTTATGAACATTTAAAGGCATTTTCAACCCCTGATATCCACCAGGAAACATTTCCAGATGAAGCTTTGGACTCGTGTCACCCTGCAGCCCAGACAGCAGAATGGACCTGACTTTAAGTACTCTGTCCTAGAATAATTAATTCAGCGCCATAGCTGGTGCTTAACAGTTCTGCTTCTCCATTGAGCTGGGATCATCTCTTGAAGAGAGCATAAATCCTTTTTGTCTTGAGATGAATTCTCTACTCCTTTTTAAATTGCTGTTTTCTTGCATCACCTGGGGGTTTGACTGATTTTCTGTGGCTGATTTTCCATGCAGACTCCAACAGCCAGGGATGGCTTACCATGTAGGCACATGGCAAATTGCAATGGCACCAGGACCACAGGGAACAGTGGATCTGTGTCTGGATCGGCAAGTGAAATATCAATTCCCTATCTCATCATGTGTTTGCTCCATGTGCCATTGTACTTTAGATCTGTATCACCATATATGCTTTCCAAAGACAGCAGATATTTTGTTCCATGACCTTCATTTGGTTAATACCAGCAGAAAGTTACTGTTTAGCAGTAATAAAATGCTAAATAAATAATAAGTAAATAAGACAAAGACAAAAATAAAATATTTCATTACATGAAGGGTAGAGAAGAAGTATTTCAGCAAGGTTGCCACATTGTTGGGAAGAAGAAAGAAGTAAAAAAGGATATTCTCACCAACACCCTGAAAATGCTGACACTGTCTTACACTTAAAGAATTAAGGATTTATCATTTTTTAATAGAATTAAGTACTTCTATCTTTTCCTCCCCCAATCAAACATCAATACTAGACCACTCATAGAAACACTAAAAAGACCACTTGGGCTTCTTGACTGTTTCTGTTAATATTGGTGTAAATCTGTAGTATTAGGATACTTTAGGAAATGAAGACTTACAGTCTAGAAGTCTGAGGTTTCAAAATTTCTACAAAAATGTTGAAGTACAAAGTTTCTAAAATATGAGAAAGTTAAATAAAGTACATTACCATTCTCTGCTTCTATCTAAACCATAGTTGCACTGAAATTCTTCTTCTCACTTCAATAACTAACAGTATCTTATCATGTAAATGCTTCTACACGACAATTAGGATCTCTGTTTGCCTTCAAGTAAATTTAAAGAGTTGTCTTTAATAAAAGAGAATAAAGCAAAGAGATGTCAAGCATCGTCTTTTAACTACCAAGTACCCCCCTGCTTACACAAAATCATATAGGATTAGTTTGCCTGGCAGTTTTAAAGCTACAATCTGGACTTTGTCAACTTTTTGGCACTAAAATTTCAATGAAACACAAGAAGATTACAGCTGGCGGTGTCACTTTAATAGCAACTTTGCTGAGCAGCCTTCCAGAGAGTTCAGCTTCACCTGATATAAACCCCTGGATTGGGAAGGCTGCAAACTGGGAGTGTGAGGACTGCCAAGGACTGAGGCCACCTACGGCAGGCAGTGACAGCATTCCCACAGCCCGTTTGGCTCTCGGAATCCAGCGCCAACGACAGCGGGGTAACGGGAGAGTCAGCTCCTGCTGCCAGAGCTCCTGTGGGAATGGGGTGGGATGGAGAGCCTGGGACCTGACTGTGCCCTTTGGACATCTCTGCATTACCTATTGCCTTGTTGCAGGAAATGCCTGAAGTGGGTTTTTCTCCTTGAGCAAATTCAAACTGATTCACCTCCATGAGCTGTAAGCACGGGAAACTTCATTTCTCTGCTCAGGACAAGTCAGATGGGCAGAAAAATCAAAGATGCACAGGTAGAGCACAGGAGGCACAACTGCTGCACTTTCTTGTGGCCCAACACCCAGACCACTCTCCTTGATTGCATCAGAAGCTTCTGGCAAAAGTTTTGCTCTCTGGAATTCTTCTTTGAATTCTGCCTCTATTTTGGACTTGTGCTTTTAAAGTAAAATTCAGCACTGACAGCACATTGCTGGCTGATTTATAGAACAGTTGGTATAACTTCCCAAACAGGGTTACAGTGCTTAAGATTCAGGGCCAAATTTTGTTCTCATAAAACTGTTCATCCTTTCCCCAAACACCCTGGGGAAGGAACTCCAGCAGTGTCCAAAAGTAGCAGGATGGAGCAGCTCCAGGCTTGCCTCACAGTGGGCTTCACAAAGCAGAAGGGTAGAAAAGAAACCTAACTTGAGATACATTCCCCAAGCCACAGCTCTGAATGGAAACTCTGTCTAAATCCAGGTTTCCAGAATATCTCCCCAACCTTTAACACACAGGCAGGGGGGAAAGGAATAGCAAACAATGTAAGTGATAGAAGAAGAGAAAGAGGAATTCAATGTAACTGGGACTGAAGGAAACACTTCTCCCAGGCTAATGTTTGGCTTTGGAATGAGCACAAAGAAGGATTTCTTATTTCAGTCTATGCCACATGAAGAAAATTAAACAATTTTTAAAAGGCAAGCCTACACAAGCCTATAAAATGCACTCTTAGAATGAGCTACATGAGCAAAAAAGCTAAGAAATCTGAATTTTAATATTTCAAAGAATGTATTTTCATCTCTATCCCACTAAGGGCAAGAGAAACAGTTATCAAAAGGAGGAAGCAAAAAAAAAAAAAAAAAAAAAGCAGCAAAGGATAATGCATAATTCAGAGTCAGAAGTATTGGCCCTTGCCAGCTGGACAGCTACAGTAATCTCTCCAGTGGTTTATTCAGAATTTCCTCAAGTGAAAGACGACGGTTTGTTAAAAATGACACCTTAGGGATGCATATATAATCCCTCTCTGACTTCCATGTCATGTTTCCTCAGTTTACTTCAAGTCAAAATACATTTCTTTCCCTTGCTCCCAGCCCTGTAAGGTCAGCCCTGCTAATGAAAATCAAGCTGTCTTTTTTCTGCTATCAACAATAGTCAGATAACAAAATACAGGTTCTGAACTTGGCATGTTTAGTGTTGGTGATGATGCATAAGCTGAGAACAGACAGCTTCATTTTCTTTTAGCTGGGCTGACCCTGCAGAGAAAGAATTGGGGGAAAATAAAACCCAAAACAACAACAAACTTCTAGTTTTGATTAGCAGTAAACGAGTTGAGCAAACATGACATGACACAGATGTCAGAGTGCATAATATAACTGCATGAGCTGCAGTAATAGCAAGAAAATGTAAAGAAATGTTAAAATTTGTGAAACCAACACTTGGAATGCAGCTTATTTATTATTTCATGTCTTATTTCATGTCTTTATTTCATTATTTCATGTCTTATTATTCATTTATTATTTCATGTCTTTATTATTTCATGTCTTAATTACAGGTATTAATACACTGATCAGAGACAAAATCAGAAAGGAAACCAGGAAAGATTCCTACACCTACAGCACTGTTTGTCTGTTATTTATTTCTTCTATGTAACTTCCAAAGCACACTTTTGAAGCTTTATAGCACATGGCACAAACTTCCTGACAATCAGAATAAAATAACACTCCACTGCTGGAATCTGCCTGTACCAGGATGTGTAGAAGAGCATCAAGGTTGTTGTGGGTGACCCATAAAACGGCAGCGCACCCGTAAGGTTTTACAGCCTCACTGAAACAACTGTGCAATTAGAGAACTTTCAACAGCAAGCAGGGTTTAAAGTTATCATGTAACAGCATGAAATTACACAGAAATTACAGTTTAGTGGTGCTGCTAGTTTGCAGCTGATCAGGAGGCCTGTACCATGCCCTCCAGTGGGGAAAACTGGTGCCATGGCTAATTATAAAACAAAAAATTGGCATTGCCCTGAGGCATCGCTCTGCTGCCGCTCTGCTTCCCAGCTGGGAGCAAGCAGGACCAGCAATCCATCACCTTTGCTGTGTGCTGAGATCCACAGAGCAAGCTCAGCTACCACTGGGTACTCAGCAGGGCTGTGCTGGGGCTGCAGTGGCTCTGTGCTCCTGGGCTAAAAGGACAAACTCCAAACGTCCTGCCCGTGCTCAGAGCAGGCTGCGAGTGTGGGGAAGGGACTGAAGGAAAATGGAATGGTTTGGCTTGGAAGACACCTTAAAGATCTAATCCAACCCTCTGCCATGGCAGGGACACCTTCTACTATCCCAGGTTGCTCCAAGCCCTGCCCAACCTGGCCTTGGACAGTTCAGGATAGCCACAGCTTCTCTGGGCAACCTGTGCCAGGGCCTCCCTACCCTCACATGGAAAAATTTTTTGTTCCCATCTAAATATCCCATCTAACCCTGCCCTCTGTGACTTTTAGAACCATTGCCCCCTGTCCTGTCATTATCTGCTCCTGAATAATACAACACATCTTTCTTCCCATATTCCTGTGACTCCAAAAAATAAGTTCTAGCTAATTTTATGAAGGAGAAGAATATGATTTATTTGACAAAATCAATTTCCTTTTCTCTTGAATTTGATAATTCCTCATACAAATCAAAACCACTCCTCTAAAAAGTCTGAAACTTTAATTCTTTTAATTCATTCACAAAACATCCACTAAATTCAATAGGAATTTGAGTCATGGAGGTGTTCCAGCACAAGGTTTTAAATAGACACTGACTGCACAGAGTATGCACCAGCACAGGGAAAAGAAATTCTCATCTGTGAGGGGCTATTGCAGCTCAGCTACTTCACTCTTCTAAATATAGAGTGCCCAGGATCTGCTGGGCTTAGATATCCATGCTCTCAGCTTAGTTTTAAAATCACTGATATTTATTTTGATTATTTTTATGATAGTCTTGGATTTCCTCCCAGAGTTACATGTCTTTTTCTCTTTTTTTTTTTTTAATAGGAAGATTTGCAGGGAATTCTAAGACATTCTTAAATGAGGGACAAAGGGAGACCCTGTACATACAATAAATGGTGGGGAAACCTCTTAAAAACAGTTTGTTTGTGGGAACTGTGTATATGACAAATTAAGGCAAGAATAACAAAGGAAAGCTGCTCTGTATGCTGCAGTTCTCATAAGTTATGATGAATTGTCTCCTGCTTTCTATGGCTGCCAAAAAATTTGTATTTTTGACTTTGTTCACTGTCAGAACTGTGAGCACATGACTCACCCATACAAGGTGGCAACCACTTAGGTTTTATTGGTGATGTTTTCCCAAACCATGCAAACATTCTGGGGGCTCAGACTCCCAGCATATGCTGGCTTCTTGTTTGCTTCTGTTCCCTGAGAAAGGAAAACAGCTCTGCCATCTCTTGCTCCAAAGCTCCTTGTTCTGCAGGTCTCCTTTCTCCTGACCCAGGCCACCCCTGCTGTGGAAGCTCCCAGCAGGATGTGCTGATGCCATCTGACAAGTTTTGTGCTTACCCACAAAACTCGGCGACCTGAAGTGGTGAGGACAGAGCCTTTCCCACAGGGTGCCCCCAAAAGCCTCGGAAAACGGGGCTCTCCCTGCCTGCCCCTTTCCCAGCTCTGCACAGGGGCTCCCTCTGCACTCTGAGCCCAGCCAGACGCTCACCTGGTCAACGCAGGGCTTGTTAAATCCAAAGCAAACCCATCCCTGCACATGCTGGAATTTGCATGAGAAAAAACCTGGGATTTCATTGCTGGGTCACAGGAAGTCACTATCAGATCCAAAACGTTATTAGCAGAGGTTCTGAGGAGGGATTGTTCCTGGGTTTATCTTGTTCCCTTTTCCATCTTTAACACCAGATTCTCCACCAAGAAACGCAAGGAGAGCTTTTTGACTCTCCACATTAGCCTGACTGAAGGTAAACCTCTTGTAAACTTTCCTCCAAAAAACAAAGAGACATTCATTTTATTACCTGAAATTTCTAATTTTTTTTCCCTCCACAAACTGAGAACCAGAATAATCAACAATAGCATTCAACAGGACTAACAGCCCTACTACACTTCAAATATCAAATTCAACTGTTTTTTCATGTTGCACTATTTAAAAAGTATTGAGCAAAATTTTCTTCATCCTCATCAATTCTCAATTCTCATTCAAAAAAAAAAAAAAAAAAAAAGAGGCTCCTATATTGCTTGTTACATTCTAACACAGGAATTCAGCCTGTGGGATAAAAGTTGCAGCAAGACCTGCACAAGAAAACTGGGAACTATAATGTAAGAGCTTTGTAAAACCAACCATAAAGTTTATAAACACGTGATATAAATTTTATACACGGGTGATGATATGTGCAACACACTCATGTAAAAAAAACCCCTTTGAAGTCCACTAGAGGCAGCTTGACTCTGATGTAGCCAGGTTTTATAAAGCTACATTTTCTTGTATAAATTACTTTAAAAATGGGATTGTGAAATATGGCAGTGGATGTAGAATTACCTGACCCATGCAAACACATTCTAGCCCCAGGTAATTAAATATGCTGATGGACCAGTCCCTCCAGCTCTTGCAGGCCACCATATCCATGGAAAATGCCCTGGTGAGCAGGGATGCAACTCCTAGGAACAAACAACCTAAAGAACCCAGCAACAGAAAAAATTCTTCCCAGGAACCCCTGCAGTGAAGTACAAATGGCACAGCTAACAATTCAGTCACCCTACAAGCATTTAGGCTGGAAAAGACCTTTCAGATCATGGAGTAAAACAGCCACTAGCAAGTTTATTGTGAGAATTGCCTAAATCTGAAAGAGCACCAGAAGAAACAAGCAGGAACTCAGGAAAACTCATCAGACTCCAGCTATAAGAGGATTGCAGTAACCTTTTCATACTTCAGTGAGGATTTTACTGTCACTTCATTCAGAGTCAGTGAACACTCTCAGGATACACATTACAGCACTATCTGCTGAAGTGTCAGCATTCCTTTAAAAGCATAAATGGCAGGGATTTGCTGGTTTTCCGCAAGCATCACCATGGTGAAACTCTTCCGAGGAATCCCACTAACACAGGCAGGGCTGGCATAATGTTTTACCTTGTGCTACCACCAGGAGCCTGTAGTTAGGTCAGGATCACGCAGAATTGCTGTGAGGAGGTCAGAGTGGCACATCTTGCAACACTAATTCAACATCCCCTGCCAGTGGGCATGGAAAGGGGCTGGAGCTCAGCAGCAATGCAGCAGGAGCTCCTCAGTGCCTGGGAGAACAACACAGAATGAGCCTGGATGCAAATACTGGAGCAGGGGAATGGATTTCTGCCCTTTGAACGAGCCTGTCTTCGCTCCAGTGAGTTGCAAGGAGTCCAAGTGCAAAAGCTGAACTCCATAAATTGCCCTTTACTAAATCCCTCAATCTAAATTTGGCAGATGATCTGACCTGGTCAATAACCTGACAGCAAATGGTACTCTCTATCTATTTCTAGAAAATATACATCTTTGCAGAGGCTATTTAGAAGGGAGAGAGCCCATCCATTTCTGTCATGCAGAGAAAATGTTCCAAAATAAAAAGGAGCAATGAGACTTTCTTTCATGCTGCCTTGAAACTGCACTGCTTCACCTTCCTGTTTTGATTGCCTATAATTTCATGTTTCCAAGATTTATAAATGTGCTGCAAATGGAGGAAAACATTGCTACAAACACAGAGCTGTGTAGCACACTTCTAAACCTGGATCGGCCTTGCACTGATTCCCTTGATTCCACCTCCACACGTCATCAGTGGCCAAACACTTCTCAAACGCTTCAGAGGAGAAATCACACAGTGGGCGATTGCTGCTCCTAGGGAAAGTCTCTTTTCAACTTTTACAAGTCATAGATTTTAACTAATTCTCCAAGGATGCTGCCAATACTGCTGCTCACACCTCTTTCCCTTCACTCCACACCGTTTTCCAAAGCTCATTTGAAAGGCATCTTTTAAGTCTTCCAAACGCACCCCTCTTTTCCCAGCTGTGTCCCACCCTCATTACCTGGGCAAATCTCACTGAAGTCAGGGGGGTCCTCATCTGCAAAAGACTTTGCTGCACTTTAACAGAAAATTAAAGAGAACTTGAAGATTTGAAGCCCTGCATTTTTACAGATACGGTTTTAGGAACCTAAATGTCTTTATTATGATTCAGTGAGCTTTAGATTATTGTTAATTAAAAAAAAAAGAAATTTGCTCATCTCGGGGCAATATACCATTCTTGAAATTAGGAGAGGAAAAAACACACATTCAGACAACACAACAAATCCACGTCTTTTAAAAACCCCCTAACTCAACCAGCACCCTGCATCTTATACCTGATGTGACAGTTCTGAAAACTACACTCTTTGATTGAGTAGCAGAATTAATTCCCACCTCAAATCTGCAGGATGGGCCACTGCATAAATCAAGTACTCTTGACTAAAACTACCTGTATTTTTATACTATTAACATTTTTTACGTCTAACATTGCAGGATGAAATACCATTGTTCCAGCTAAACATTTCCTTAACATTGAATGTCTTATTTTTTAGTTATACTGCAACATGCAAAAGATTTCCTGCACGAAAAATCTAATCTAGTTTTTATCAGTGTGGCTTCAAGCCACTGAAGTCACTACTAATAAACACAGTGAAAGAAAAGGTAGAATTTAATCTCACCTGCATTTTACTTTGCCCACTTTCTATCTGGACAGGAGACTAAACCAAAAATCATCACCTCTCTCCCTTCTAAAAAGCCCCACACAGTTGTTGGCTTATTTCTCTCCACCACAGCTTGGTATTAAAGGGAAGCTTAAGGGTAGGGTTTTTTCTATCTTTTATCATTGAGGTTTAATAAGCATGAAAGTTTAGAAGGCAAGAAGAAAGAGATATTTAATTGTTTTCATCCCAGAGGATATTCTGGTGTAACGCAGTTGCCGATTCCTGCAGATAATACCGTAACTGTACATCTTCATACACACATTTCAATCCTTCCCTGCTTTCCAGCCTAATTAAGAGGCAGGTTGTGTAACTTTTGAAATAAAACATATTGACTTTTGTTTTCCCCATCCCTGTTTTGACATGGAGTGATTTGCCAAGGCAGAAAGTCCAAGCGCAACAGGCGCACGTATCACAAACTTCCCCATAATGGGCATGCACTCACCCATTGGATCAACATCTTTCCATTTATTAGCATGACAAAGGACACAATTATTTTGGATATGCCTGAATGCAATTTTCATTAACTTTGCAATGATTTATTAACAAAAGTGTCAGGAATGTAATAAAAGCAGCAGGACTCCTCAAAATGCCAAAATAAAAAAAAAAAAAAAAAGGAAAAAAAAAAAAGAATACAGCAGAATTTCCAAACATGCCTTGCAGCATCAGGTCAATAAGGTTGCTTGATTCTATCAAAAGCATCACCATGGTGAGCGAACTCTGCAATTAACAAAGAGTAAGCACAAAAAATGCTAATATCTCATTTGAATGTAATTATGCACAGATTACTGTTCACTGGAACAAGAAAAGGGATTTTAATTGTCACCCAAAGTTACATGCAAGCCCAGGATTCGAGTTAACTTTTTTTGTTTGACAGAGTTTATGCAACACTAAAACTGGAGAGTTCACAAATTCTTGTTTTCAGTGACTTTGTGAAAGGACTGCACTGACTTTGTATCAAGTGTGCAACTTCCCGAGTCCTTTTGTAACATCCCTCCATGTATGTTGGCAAGGTTAGTTTGCAATAAGTTTCTCCATCGTTTGCATTTTAATACTATTTGATCTCATTTACATGTTTAAATTTGTTCCTGTAATAAAATTCATTAGTATGTTTATCATAACCACATAATGAATATAGCCCTTATGTAAAATAAAAAATTGAAAGTACATTAGAGACATTACAAGCTGTTTGAAATTACTGTGCTTTGCATATTATACCTTATTAATTAAATTATAAATTATTTATTTATGTATGTCTTTAATCAGGGGCAAGCACTAGAACAATATTATATTAGTATAAGAAACACAATACAACTCCAAGCTAATTCACACATGGACTGCTTTTCCATCCATAGGATTCCTTTTGCCACAGGAAGGCAAATGCCATTCCCTGCTGTGCATCAGGGGACACAAACCAGCTACTTAAAGGCCAGTGAGGGGAAAATGTTTCTTGTGCAAGAGAAAACTTAACTTGCTAAGATAATATCTCCTTTGCATTTCCTCCTTCGGAGCATAATTAAATCAGATATGCAGATGGAACTGGAGAATAAGTCATTATTCAGGCAATGCTGCACTCACATTATATAGAGTCACTGATTTTAAAAAATTAATAAATGGGAAAAAAAAATCTTTCAGTGTTTGAAATGGTTTCTAAAGTTCAGCAGACAAAATTTAGCATTTTATAATCATTGAGAATGTTAAGAAAATATCAAAAGAGTGCCAAGATGGTTGTTGGAACTCATACTCTTTTAAAGTAAACTGATAGAAAGAAAAATTAATCCACTGATGTGCAACATTATTACTTAAAGAAAAAATAGAGTTTATAAAAAAGAATTAATATTTGGAAGAAAACTATCATGTATCAAAAACAAAACCCACAAGATTACAGAAAAATTAGACTTGTACGTTTAAAGGTCAGTTGAACCTGTAGAAAATACCAAGGTATGAAAAAAAGCGAAAGAAATTAAAACAAGATGCCAAGAATAAAATGACAAAATGTATAATTGAGATGGAAGATGGGTGCAAAACTTGTTCCTATTCTGATATCGAGGACTGGGGTTTAGTTTTGCTTTCAATCCTACTGGGAATTCTGAGCAGCTCACATTGTGTCCTGTGGAAAGGGCTGAAGGATGTGCACCTTTGCCATGGGCTCTCTTTGTGTCAGTCTGAATCCCAAAGAGTAGCTGGTACCAGGAGAAAAAGCCTTAAAAGTGTGCATATGCACAGCCCTCCCATGACAAGGGCGATCAGAGCTGCTGCAAACACTGAAATTTTCAAGAAATGGTGAAATTAAGAATAAAAATCTGAAGGTGATCTTTGTTCTGTAGCTGTGAGAAGTGATGCTTCATAAAAAGGTGACATTCAGAAAAAAAGCCCCCCAAAGTTACTTTCCTCCACCACCAAGAAGAGGAATATTGCTCTTATGGTTGATGCCTCATGTTTCCACAAAACTGCCTGACAAGGTTCCAGGTGGCCTCAGGAAAAGCATGGATTCTTTTCTGTACATTCAGAGCTCCCTCAGAAGACACTTTGCTGCACAGACCACTATCTCAAACCATATTCTGCATCTGCAACATCTCATCAGGAAATAGGTTCTAATGAATAATAGAATCATCGAGGGTTGGAAAAGACCTTTAAGATCAAGCCCAACTGTTAACCCTGCACTGCCAAAGCCACCACTAACCCATATCCCTGAACTCCACCTCTCTGAGCTTTTAAATCCCTCAGGGATGGGGACTCCACCACTGCCCTGGGCAGCACATCCAGAACACCAAATCACCACATGCCCCAAAAACCCAACCAAACCAAAACCTCAAAACACTGAGGTTGCCTGGAGCAAGGCTGTGGTCATACCACCATTCCCCATGGAGCAGAAACACACCCAGATCCCTGGTAAGCACAAAGGAGCTGGGGAAATGAATTCCCATTTGAGGGACCTGGAAGCACTGCACTTGGCACTGCTAATGGTTGGACTCGGTCTCCAAGGTCCTTTCCAACCCAAATGATCCCATGAGTCTATTATTTGAGCAAAGGATAATTGCCATGGATTTGGATGTCCATGAGCTGCTCTTGGACAGCAGCAGGATTTGGCTGATCAGCCGGTGCAATCTTCAGCGCCGAAGGCATGGCCAGTTGCAAGATTCCAGCTCTTCCACCAAGTCCAGAACATTTTGAGACTACCAATTATTCCAGAGGACACAGGGAGAAAAGAGCTAAATTAGTGGGCTGCTGGCTGAGCATCCTGCTGCCTCCCTTTCATGGCTCTCCTTCTCTCCATTCCCGTTCCCTCTCTCCTTTTTTCCACATGTAGGCTCCTACAGCTTGTCACAGATTGCTGGTGGGAATAGGGAAAACTCTCTAAGTGCTGAGAAGAAGGAGAAATTCAAAAACCTGCTTTACATCACTGCAACAGAAGTGTAAAATTTACACTACAGCTACTTCTGTGGCTGGACTGTGGCATGGAGCCCCAAGAAATGACAGGAAAACAGGGCTGAGCTGGGCACAGGCTTTTCCCTCCTCTTGGAGAGAATGGTAACTCAGGTACTGAGGAAGCAGAGAGGAAACCTTCCACGTGTCCATGTGAAGGGCAGAAGGGACACCTGAGCACTTCTGCCCAAGAGGCTTCATTAAACACCAGCCTCCATGGATTAAGAGAGTGGTGAATTCAAGGATTTGGAGTTATCAGAATAAATGAATTTATCACCTCTTCTCAGTATTACTGGGAATTCAGAGTTCAACAGAAGGTCTATGCAGGAATGCAAGGCACTTCAAACACTTACTGAAAGTTGCTGAAAATATTAAATTGATTAAAATGTTCATTGGTTTGGGGGTTTTGGGTAGTTCCTTTTGAAAAAGAAAGTGGGGAAAATATTTTGAAGGCTATATCATTATAGATCAGGCAACTGGTGCAGTATTTTGGAAAAGCCATCCTTTTAGATGACAATTCAAACAGAAACCAAAAAGATGTTAGAACTTGGATGGACAGAACACCAGCAGCTTTTTGCAAGCAACTGGCAGGGTGCTGGTGCCCACTTTAAGTTTGACACTCCAATTTCATTCTGACTTTTGCAAGGATGTTGAACAAGAGATTTTCTTTTCCTACCACTGAGAATTGGCTTCATTTCACCAAGCTACAGCAGCGTTCTCATTGTCTTTATCTGATTCAGGATTCCCCTAAACAAGCCAGTTCAACTCTCTGACCTGCTTTCCTCCCCCTCCTGCTCCATCAGACATTATAAAATTAATTTTAAAATATGATTCCTCTAGACTTGAGATAAGAGCTTATTAATACCTTAAGCTATGTCAGGATTAAAAAGGAAAAAGATAGATAAGCATTGATAAAATTGCTCTATTTCAATCAGGAAAACCATGGTTCAAGTAAGAAAATCTACTCATTAATTATCCTGGAGATGGTGGAAAAGGGAGGATACATCTGGAAAAAATTATTTGCGTTGTTAAAAAAGAATACAAATATATAATGGACCAAATTTATGACTTTTACTGAAAAATTACTGTAAAAAAAAAAAAAGTCAAGTGTTTTAGGTATTGAAGTGAAAGAAAAAAGAGACAACAATAAACCCCAAACCATTTGTTCTAATTACCTTACTTTAATTTAGTCAACAAACAGCCTATTCCAGACTATCCTTACCTAAGTATTCTATCAAGAGAAGGGAGAGCACAATTTTCTTGCAATATGTGTGTAAAAAATATACATTTTTTTTCTTCAAAGAAGAAACCAAAGTCACAGCCAAACTAAAAGAACAATTTTCCTTCCCAACCAATTTAAATTCCTTAACAAACAATTTAAATGCATTAGGTATTTTCTGAAAATTTACATCATGGAAGAGATAGGGAAAAGAAATCTGAAATACTAAATTATTCTAAATCCTGCTTCTTTTCTAACATTAAACATGATCTTTACTAAAAACAATCCCTGTGATGGTACAGGTAATGTTCACATACACCTCCCCTCATCCTCAAACATTTTCATTTTGGGAAGCTCAGGGGCACTGGTTTCACAAGGCCTTACTGGTGTAGCCTATAGAGAGCAATTCCCAGAGTATTGCAAAGGGGTTGTGGTGCTCTTGGCTGCTGCAGATGACACAGGGAGATACAGAAGATGAAGAACTACCCAAGGATTCAGGGCTTGCCCCTCTGCCACACCTTCTTCAGGTGTGCATTTCTGTGCTAACAGGAACCACTGACTTCCCAAAGAGAGTGCTCATGCTGTCAAATTAAAATCCAGGATATTTGGATGTTTTGTCCAGTAGGAACACTAAGGGAATCATTACTCAATTTCCTGAGATTAAATTCTAAACAGTAAAACTGCATTATAAGCTTCTTTAAAGTGAATTCCTGTTCCCTTTAGCTGTAATTGGCAGGGAATATTGAGTTCCAGGAGTCCTGGTTTTGTGGGGTTTGCTTGTTCTCTGAGAGCTTAGAAGATTTCAGCTCATGGGATGAATGTTTAGGGAAGTTATAAGTGTGATGGCAAACAGGGAGTTTTGACAAAAAACATTCCTCACTTGTAACCATAGCAGGAGGCAGTTGTGTCTGCTGTAATAAATCCTTTACTGTACTGAGTAATAAGAATCTTTTCAACTGTCCTGAAAGTATTAATTTTAGTGCCATGATCACAAGATTGTTATTACCTTAATAAAATGCATTTGGTTTACAAGTTAAAGTATCTGTGGTTCGAATATTGGAATAATCCAATTTGATTTGGGTAACAATGTGAAAACTGCTTACATAACAGTCACAAACCATTCTCTAATGGACTTAAATTAGGTGTTTGTAAAGGACATTGACAGATAATGTATTTAATTTTCCTGGGAGCAAACAGGAGATCCTTAAAGAAGGAATGTCTAAGCTAAAGCAGATTTAGATATTTCAACCTGTCTTTGAATTGCTGGTCCAAAACAAAGGCATTATCCAGTTCCCCTCTGCTTTTGGTGACACGGATGAAATAAGAACAAAGCCCAGCCTTCTCTATCACCTTTGAAAATAAAGAACAACAAACAGGTCTTAGACAACAAGGGTCATGAGGGTGTATTTAAGCATTTACATGTGGTAAGTGCTATCCAGGTAATTAAAGATAAGCAGCTGCATCCCACCCTATGGCTGGTTAGTTGGATAAGCCCCTTGTACAAAGGTTGAACAGTTACAGGTATTAACGAGCCCACATTCATTAAGAAGCATCTTTTCCATGATAGAAGAGAGGGGGCCTGCATGTCAGCAGAGGCAGCTCATATTATTCTGCACAAACTGCTCTCCAGGGCCAGGAGACTCCACACTAAACTGTGGACAAAGCACTCTGCAGGATCAGAAGGAATATTACTTTCTGATCTTAGAGACCTCGTGCTTGGCTCAGTCTGTAGCAACACATGTTCTGAACATACTGAGCACACTGCAAACGCTTGGAAAATTAGTAATAATTGTGGAAATCTTTGCAGGACTTTTTCCTGTGCCACAGAAGCGAGTTTCTGCAATCTGCTCCTCCTAAATTCCTTAAAGAATAGTTCTTGTGCTTCTGGCAGGCGACCAGTTGGACCCTGATTTTGGCAAAGCGTTGGGTCTTGAGTGTTACACATACACACAGCTTGTGAGGATGCATTTCCTGATGAAGTTCTTCTTTTCTCAAATGTCTGAGGGCAGCAGCTAACCTTGCTTTAACTCCACTGATTTCAAGGAAATTGAACTGAAGGGATGAATTTGGAGCAGAGTCAGAGCTGAGTGCCATGGAAGCACTGGGCAATTTATAAGGAACGAGCTCTCCTCACATTCCTGGTACCTTCCACTGTGAGCAGAGGCCAAGTGCTGAGAATGCTTAGACTTATTAGTGGAATCAAGATGAACAGGAAATGAACTGAATTCAAATCATAATACTCAGATAAAAAAGAGTTTACCTATCAGAAGCATTAAACCCAATCATCCTCGTTTTACACTTCAATAAAATAATCTATGGCTGGCTTTGTTTTCAAAAGTTTTTAAAACCCAGAGGTGAATTTGCAATAATCACAGAGGCAGGCCCTTACTTTAAAAGATGACACACCAATGCAAAGCAATAATGTAACACCCAATTCAATAATTGTCTGCATTTAGATAAAATATGGTTCTGTATTTCATCATTAGGTATTTCTGAGCCTAGTGACAAGAGAGAGATAAAGAGCCTCAAGACTCTCCATGACCATAACCAGAAATGAAATTCTCAGGAAAACAAATACAATAAGATGTTCAGTGAAATGAAAATATAGGTCTTTCAGAACAAGTGTCTGTGTGTGGGTTTTAAAAATCAACTCACATACAAATACGTGGGGTTTGTGTGTGTACACACATATAGATTTTTTATGTAAGTCTTCAACACGTTTGTATGCCATGTGTATTTAATACACACATTTATGGATTTCTACACAGCTGAATGTATTCCTTCCCTGTTGTAAGTTAAGGGTTAATGATGTGGTTGCCTTGAAAAGAGTAAGTTTTTAATTGAACACCAAAGTTGGTGGCTACTCTTAGGCTTGGTTTGCTTTCATCTTCACTGCACAATGGTTTTGAGAAGCCAACAGAAGCTACTGTAATATTTTGTCTTGCAAAGTCTGTTTGCTAATCAGTAGTGGATCTAATCAAGGACCTAATAAGTGCATAATGGTACATTTGCTTCCCAGGAGAAACCACTGCTTCTCATCATACCAGAAAGTACCCCCTCTCAAGGTGCAACCAGGATCCGTGGACTCACTGCAACAGTCTAATAATTTAATTGCAAGCCCTTAGGCAGGGATAACTTAAATTACAATTAGGAGCTCTAGCACTGCTGCTAACATCTGTGTGATGAACACTGCACTGATTAAAGGCTTTTAAAAGAGAACTCAGCACTTCACACTCCAGAACAAGTCAGTGCAGTAACTTTGAAGTCCCCTATCGGACTATTTTAATACTTGTGATGCACTCTGCCTAGTCCTTCCTGTGGGGATTCAAAGGCTCCAGGCTCAGTGTGGTGTCTGCCCTTTGAAGGCCCGCAAGGCTGGGCTCACATTAGAAATACCTTTTATGCAGGGGTAACACACACAACACAGTCATTCCACAGCACCAGAAGAAATGCACTGGACACAAACACTGCCTTGCCACCACCTCCAAAAATGCAGGAAGCTTTGGGAGGACACAGAGCTCAAAGAGCAGCGGGAATAAAAGGCCTGTCCCCATCCTCTGCACCCAATCCCAGTGGGATTCTTCAATGTGTACCCCATGTACAGCACTGAGGACAAAGAGGCACCTGCAGGACCAGCCTGAGCCTTCCAGGGGAGCTCACTCCAGGTTTACACTCGCATCCCTGCAATGGCTCCACATGGGGCAGTTTTTGCACAACCCAGTGATTTTCCTGTTGGCCTGTAGGATTGCAGCATGGAATGTTGTCAGTCACAGGAATAATGGCATAAAGGGAGCATGGGAGTTTGCCCAGGCTGACCTATGCAGGTGTTTGAGTATCCATGAACGTTGTGACTGTGCAATCACCTCACCAGCACCACACCAGTGACCACAGTGGTCAAAGTCTGTTATTTTAGAGCAAGAAGACCCCAAAGACCCAATTTCCAGACTATTACACAGGTACAAAACTCCAAAAGCAATGGAGGCCCCAGCACCAAGAGGGCCATGAATTTATTCCAATCCTGCCCCCAAAGCTGCGGTGTCCCAGCACAGTGTCCCATCCCAAAAGCAGTGACTTCTGATGGATGGCAGTGTCATGAGATACTCATTCTTCATGGCCTGTTTTTAGGAAGTCCAGCTCTCCTATTTGATTCCACCTTGGGAAGCTCACTCTGCTGGAGAGGGCAGCAGGCCCAGGTATTGCACACATGAAGCAAAAGAACTGCAACACAGAACTTTGATTTTGTGAAACACATTGCAGAACTCAGCAATGTATATGGGTGACAGCTACACTGAGCCTGAAGTATGTGAATAAAACAGTTTCCCTTTTCTGACAGGAAATTCCACTGTTTGAGACAACAAAGCAGAAAGAGCAGCAGCCCTTAAGATACAGCCTGCACAAAATAAACTTTTTTTTTTTTTTAAAGAAGAAGAATCTTGGCATATGGTAACAAAAACTATATAATTCTCTTGATCTTTAATCTCTATGCCAATGTCTGTTTTACAGATTATGGCCTCAGCTACTGACAAATCTGCTTAGTGAGTTTTTGGCTGACAAATCTGGCAACACAAATGCTGTCTGAAATACATTCAAAAGGCTAAACATTTTCATAATAGCTACTTTACACAGCTTAGTAGGTTTCCCTTTAGGACACCAATTTGATTTTTTTAAAGTGACAGTGTTAATTTTTATGATTACACACAGAACTGAGATTTTTATTTAATACAGTGGGTCTTCTAAAGCTTTTCAAGGGGATCAACCACTTTGCCAACAGACGGGTGTTACAGCAGGGGTGATTATAGTAATTTTTCATGTAATTGGGAGTCACCATTTGGTTGCTATCTTTCACATGCTTGTTGCCTCATCATATAATCCTTCATAATGGGGGTTTGTTGTGCGTCACAAGAATGTGCCAAGCAGCCAGGAAATAATAAACAGAGGAACCCCCTGGCTCATGGGTAGCATGAGCATTTTAACATCTGCCCAGCTTCTTTCAATTGCAATAAATTTCAGCTGATAACAGTGACCCAATATGAAGGCATTTTGTTGTTGTTGTTGTTTTTAGGACAAAATCTTGAACATCACACTTCATTATCTCAACTACAGTGGCACAATCTGTGAGGACACAACTTGCTGACAAATGGCATTGCCTAATGTGAAAGATCATCATTCATCAGGAATTAGGAGAGACATCAAGTTCTTGCCCCGAGACGTCTGGGCTCTCTGTGAACTGCCAGAGTTGTCCTATGCAATTATCGGCTGCAGTTGCTTGCATGAAATTATAAATCATTTCACTGGAAATTCTGAAGCCATGCCACCTCTGGTTGTGATCTCACCAGGTCTCCTCCAGCAAAGAAAGAATAAACAGGATCAGCTGACTAGAGCAGGGGCTCTCACCACATTCAGGCTGACACCACAAAACACAGGAGCACCGCTTGGCATCAAACCTGAGAATTGCACCCTCAAAGTTACTGGAATCAGTTACCAAGGTAATATCAAGGGATTCTGTAAAGTTTTGGCTTTATTTGTAAAGAAACAAAGATCCATCTTTCAGTTTTCTTAAACTAGCAACAAAAAGAAAAAACACCCCAAACCCCCCCAAATTACCATTAAAACAAACTCCCCTTTAATGTCACTACCCAGAAGAGCATCATTTACCACACTGATTTCTTCCTCCGACTTTCAGTTTATGCTTTCCTATGTAGCCTCTTCAGCTTCCATAGACAAAGAGCTGGACAACAGCCTGGCTGATAGATGGAAGTCCTTTGGAGCTCTCTGTCCCGAAGGCAGCAGAGCAGCCCATCACCCAGTGCATTTCCCCTTGCCTGGAGCCAGGAATTTCACTTCCTGGATCATTAGGATGAGAGGGCCATTTTCACAGCTATGCTTCAGTGAAGTCTCCTCATATTCCATCTACACCTCTTGTTGACTAAGAAAATGCACACAGATTGCCATTCCAATTCTGCCAAAGCTCTCTGAAATGTGTACAAGCAAACTGTACTTAAAGGAGCAAAATAAAGTCCCTGGCTGAAGAATAAACACTTCAGGTGACTGCCCTGCTGGCATTCCTGTCTTTCCCAACCAGCACAAGAGCAGACAGCATGTTTTGGCAAGTCTAAGAAGTCTCTTTCTTCAGTACTTGTAAACTAATTCCATAACAAAATGTAATCCATGGTTGGCCTCTTTCATCCTACTAGAGACACATAATACAGCACCAATGTATGTATGGTTTTAATTACACCAAACAGAAAACAAAATAACAACCAAAAATACGAAAGGCACATTTTACTCCAATAAACTGGCTACTGCTCAAGCAGCAAAAGCTCTTTTATATTCATATAAAACACTTTCAATTCCAGAATGATCCTATAAAAATTAAGAAGTTTAAGTTTCATAGAACTTGGTAAGTTCAAACATTAACATCCTAAACTTGACAACATTGATCTGATTTTTATTTCCACTACTACAACAGTTTCAATATTCAGTATGCCAGGAAGTTCTTGTCCTATAACAGAAATTGTAGATCCTGGCAGCAAAAAAACATTTGCACTTTCTTTACCAGAGCTTGGGAAGGTAGTCTGGGACACCAGGACAAACATATTATCTTGATGTTCCTGCTAACTGATGGGTTGTTATTAACTGTTGAACTGCTTAATTAGGTCTTCTAGTTAACAGGCTGTTATGATTAGAGGGGACAATGCCTGTGCGTGGTTGAGCTATTGTTTCAACCCATTTGCAAATTCAGAAGAAGCATCACTCAATTCACGCTTGGGAGGATCAGCAAGCTGAGAGCAGAGCTGCTTTCTCTTCTCCAGAACAAAACTCTCACTTCAGGCAAGGAGTGGGTGAAATCCCCAAATCAAATACATCCCCCAAAGAATCACAGATCACCCTGTTTTGGCACCTGGGACAGAGCAGACATCACTGACCAAGGCTGACTCTACAGTTTCAGTAGTCATTTCACTGCACTTGGGCTACTCAGCTCTGTTTCCATTTTCTCTGAGTTTTCTCAGTCCACCTGGTTTTAAATGACACTTTCCCTTTGCATCTCAATGGCACAGCACCATCCTCTTCCTGCTATTTTAGACTCTCTCGTTCTCTTTTTAGAATTCCCTTAAACAGAAGCTCCTTTCTGCACTTTTCCTATTTACCTTTTCTAGTCACCAGCTGGTGGTTTCATCTCTTTCTAGAAACCACTCAGCCTCCCAATTTAGTCCCACTTTCATTCCATTTCTCCTGGCCAGCTGCCACACCTTCCAGGCCCACTTTGTCATTCTCCTCTTAAAGGATAGGAAACCTTGACACAATTCCAGCTCAATTGTTTAGCATATCGACCCCTTCCAGAAGGTACCAGCAATTGTGTGGGGAACCAATCACTGCTCGTTGTCACCCTTTCTTCTTATTCCTTGTATTCATCGTTTCCCCTTGGTTTTATCCAGCCACACATGAGAGACCATGACTAAACTTGATTTTATAATTAGACAAATAGTGCATAACTACACATTGGAAAAAACTCCCAAGGAATTCCTGCTAAGTGCAGATAACATCGGAGGCTGCTCGGGGGTAAAATCAGGTCAAGTTACATTCTGCATAACCTTCACAATCCTCTTTATTTTAACACAAAGATAACAGAATATTTCAAGGCATCTGATTCTTCCTCTCCAACTATTCAGATATGTTACACGAACTTTTGCCCTATTTTTATACAAGCACAGGTCAGGAGAATCAACATCTGTACCACAGAGCTAAAATAGTGCTCCCTGGCCCTGAAACAGCCCATTCTAAAACCCTCTGAGGCCATATCCTCTCCTTTGTGAGAAAATGGACTTTTATGTAAAATACATAGTGCTAAGGAGCAAATTTCTCTCATTCACAGAATACCCAGTAAAAGAAAAGTTCAGTTCCTTTCCACACAGAGTCCTGACCTCTCATCAGGTGGAAATGATGTACAATATGAGGCAGACATACCTGCTGAAAGACAGAATGACTCTGGGAAATTATTTCAGAGAAAACAGGTGGTAACAATTTTCATCAACTCCAGCTCTTTGCCAGAGTTGATCCCACAACCCAGCAGTTTGAAGATCTCAATGCAAATTCTCAGCTGCTGCCATCATTCCACTGACTTCAGTATCAATTGATTTCAATCACCTTGAGTCCAGGGATTTTTGTCTCTGATTCCTGTTGTGTAAGGGACTGCCTATTGAAAATGCTGAAATTAATCTAACAGTAACAGATTCCACACTTCTCCCTCCAGTCTCCAAAATACCAAAACTACTTTAAATAGTATAGTCCTACAGTTACTTGATGACAGAAATTCCTGGCTGTGCACAGAACAAAAACCCTGCATGTTTCAGCTCATGGGAATGGATTCCAGACAAATAAGGTTTGCCAGCTTGTTCAGGACACCAGGCTGGTTTCCCTTCCCGTTTCACTTGTTGCTGTCAGTCGGCTGTCAGAGACACAGATTTTTCGATACAAAATGAACTCAGACATTAAATCATTAAGAGGTGTCTTGGCACATTCAAAGCCTCTTTTGGCAACCCAAAAAACAACACAAAGGACTCAGGATCCATTAGGGCCCTGGCCTGGAAATGTTATTCAATACCAAGATGACACAATTCTTGCACCTCACTTCCTTGGCCCTTATTTGTTTTACCTATCCCAGACTTCCTTAATATTTTAAGCAATGCTGTCATACTGGTGATTTGAATTAGAGCAAAATCCAGCACAGAAATCTAAAGAATAAATTTCAAAATCCAGCACAGAAATCTAAAGAAAAAAATTCACCAATTACAAGTATCCTGCGACAGGTTTATCTGAAAGTTCTCAAAAAAAACTTGTTGCCAATTGTATGTTATTTATGAAGATGGGAGAGCTGGAAAGTTTCAGTTGTCAACCAGTACATGCAATTTTGCTTCCAAACTGAGGCAGTTTTAAAGCCCTCCCTCTGAAGGCAGGAGTTCAGTTGAGTTGTCAGGCACGACCATTAGTGACCACACACAAATTGAAGCCTTTTTCCACATGTGCAGGCCAGACAGTAATTTTTCTGTGCTGGAAATTAATTCTCTGGCTTCTTGACAGACAGGAATTTTTCTTTAAGGTGCTGGTTATCTGGGGAAACCTATTTTGCACTGTGCTTGGTTAAATGAAGACTTCAGAAAAGGTTCTAAGAGGGCCTCTGAAGTAATTGCTAAATACCACTATTTCTGCAATAAAACAGATTTGCATAGTAAGCCATGACTGCACATGTTGATCTGCTTTAGCTAAGACACTGCCAAATTACCTGGACAAGTGGATCAAATGTTCCCTCAGCAACTTTGCAGACAAGTTGGGTGGAATGTTGATCTGCTGGAGAGTGGAAAGGCCCTGCAGGGGGATATGGACAAGCTGGATTGATGGGCCAAGGACAACTGTGTGTGTCCTCAGGGACACGAGTTAGGGGTGGCCCTGGAAGTGCTGGGTTATCAGTTAGACTCAGTCTTAAAGGGTCTTTTCCAAGCTAAATTATTATATAAATATTCAAAGAATGCAGTGCTGCTTTCTTGCTTCCTGGGAATCTGAAATAAAATCTCTCATTAATATACAGGAGAAAATAATAAAATTACAGCCAACCACCATATCCTAAGGAACACTTAATTCTGACTCTGCAGCCATTGGTGCTACCTCCTGCAATAACTGTCTGGTTTCCTCCACTACCCTCCAGTTTATTTCTAAGAATGCAAACACTGTCCCTGTCTGCTCAGGCTCCATTGCTTCTGCTTTCCTCAGAGCAGGCTTGGTAAAAATCATCCTTCTGCTGCTGCTAAAAAGGCTGCATCTGTCAGACACAGACAGTGCTGACAGCTACACACAGGTCAAGAGTGTGATTCAGCTCCTATAAAGCAAAGAGTCTTGATGTTGATGTTAACAGGGACTGGATCCAGATCCAGAAGTTCTAATTTTTCCTGCTGGAAGCCTTCCAAAACCTCCCAAATGTCTGAGCTCAGGCTAGAAGAATAAAGATAGTCTCAATAACTAATGAAGATACAAGTACACACGCAAATGGGAATGGAAGGAAAATAGGAGGAAAACAGGAAAAATAGAAAGCCTTTTTCCCTGTGTATCCTCAGCCAGTCTTTCTCCTGCTCTTACCTGGCTGTCAGTGTACAGAAATACGTGATCAGTGAGGTACAACACCTGTTCTATTTCAGTGCTGCTCCTGCTGTGTTCTTATTTGCACAGGTGTGAATGAGGATCCAAGGGGAAAGGCACTGGTGACTGGGAGCACCATTCAGCACTCCCTGCTCCAGGAACTGTCACCAGCTCTACCATGGCTACACATTGTGCAGATACTGAAGAGCAGCTGCCAAAGCCACAGCATTTTCTTCCCACCCTCTTGCCAAGTGCACCTGCTGCCCAGAGCCCTCTCTCTGCTCCTGCCAGAGTTGCTTGTTGCTTTTATTCTTTTATTTCCTCTTGTGCCTGAAGTGTGCAATGCATTCCTGCCACAGCATCAGAGGGAATATTTAATCCTTTTAATTAGTGGAGGATGGACACTGCTGGTCAGTGACTTACAGGACTTAGACCACATTCTGGTTTTCTGCCTGGCTCCAGATTCTGGTGCTGCAGACACCTGAGGCAGATGGAGGGATGGAAGTGTCCACCTGGACATTGCTGCAGCACCGCTGATGGGTATCTACACATCACTGCTGTTTTACATCCTTGCTGCTACCTTTGTGGATCTGCTGATCATTGCTCACAAAGCAAACTTCCACCATGAGCATCCCAAATCTGGATTTTCTCTCAAAAGCAAACATTTGAAAATACAACCCCCTCCAGCCATCTCTAATTGCTGCAAAGTTCAAACCCATCCATCCTCGATCACGTAACAAAGGAAAATGACACAAAACCGTCAGAAATCACACTTGAGCAATGCTGATGGGCAGCAGCACAAAACCAAGGTGAACTTGTGAACCACAGGTCTCGTTTGTCCTTTCCCGCAGTGATCTTGTCTGTGCTGCCAGGGATCTGTCACGTCCCCAGCACCACTTGAACTCAGGGGTGTCTGTCTGTGAGTGCATAATACAAAGCCCAGCAAAGAGCCTTGAAGGTACAAGTAGTGGCACTCAGAGATCCAGTGAGCCTGCGGGGAGCATGCTGCTCACTCTGAGGAGCACAAGTCTTTCATGACAGCTACTGGTTTTTCTTTTCTTAAAGTAAAAATTATGAAATAAAATTTAAAAAAAATCAATGGCACAACTGCACCATCGCTGGTGCTAAAAGGATCAGGCCCCTCTGGTGATTTCAGATGTTGCTCATTTACTCAGAAATTAATCCTCCCTCCCCTCATATTCAGAGCCACTTAACGCCAACCAACAATTATGCCATCTGATCACTAAAAATAAAATAACTTTTCTTCTTTGTCTCCAAATGTATTCCTTCAGGACCCATTTTTTTTCTGCTGCTCAGTGAGCCAGAGAGACGGATATTATGAGTCCTGGGTGTTTAACAAACAACACGACGTGCCACACTCTTGAAGAATACAAGTGCAGGTCTTCAGCTCTCACAACAATGGATCTCATTTTGGGAGGAAAAATAAAAGGCACAATTTTAATTTGTTTAATCTTTTGCTTAAGTAAGAAACGTGGTCATAGTCACCATAACAGCACTGAAATACAAGCCATGCTCTGCCCAGAGAATGAATACTGTTATGGTTTATTAGCAGCATTGAAAAGATAAACAGCATAAAAAATAAAACACTCATGAAAGATCCGAATAAACCTTGTGTTACTCTTGGTACATATGTAACAATTAGGAGCTAGGTCTTGCAACCTTTATTCCCAACAATATCAATAGGATTACTGAGTAATCCTCAGAGGGTTTCAGGATCAGACAATAGTGTTCTGCTGTGTTTTCATATAACAACATATCTCAACACATCTTTCAACATCTTTAGCCAGAAAGTAAATTGGTTGTGTAGCGATTCTGCACGAAGGTAAAACAGAAAAGGCTGTCGTCCCTCTCTGCACAGAAAGGCACCTTAATACTTAATGTGATTAATTGAGGGGAGATTAATGACTGAGTCAACAATCATTCCCATCCGGAGTGTTTGCATAGGAGTGTGTGGGTATGCTTGCAGGAGTACACTTGTGTGCAAAAATCAAACACAAAACCTGATCACATGTTCACAGCTGGAAACTGTGTTCGCCTTTATTCAGTAAGGTATAAGGCACTATCATTTAGCTCTCCCACAGCAGGAGGAAAAATGGTGCCACAGAAGAGAACTATCACATCAGACACACTCCAGGGGTCTCTTTTACCTACATTGTTCCTCTCCCAAATGTAGCTCTTTAAATTTTAAATAGAAAAAGACGACACAGAAACATTGTGAGGCACAAAAATGTCACGGGGAAAAAAACGTGGAAAACATTCCTCATTAAGCAAGGTAAATACCCTAAAGTTCAGGTGTAGCTTTGATGGTGCACTGTGTGCCTTTAAGACTTAAAGAAACACCCACATCAAAGTGTTGTCTTAAGATGGTGGGGCTTTAGTTCAAACATAGCCAAGTTGTACAATAGCTGATGTGGTGAATGTCTACACTACTTTTATAGTGAATAAAACATGGCAAAAACACAGGCTGGACAGCACATTTTCCATTTGTTTCTTTTTTTTTTTTTCTTTTTTTTTAATTCAGAGAGGATAATGTGCATGTTCATATATTTACAGCAAGCTACACCCAAAACATCAGCTTAACATCACACATCTTTCTTGTGCTTTAAATACTGCCCTAAATGTTCAGAGGGCTAAATACAGAGAAACACAGCAGGAAACACTCCAAAAGCAAATAAATATCACAAGTTTAAAAAACCCCAAGATATATTATTTTATTCTCAATCTGTTTTTTTGAGGTAGAAAACACATTCTGAGAATTCAGATTGAAATCACTAAGGAAGAGTTTTCCTCTAGAAGCAGAAGATTCTCAGTGTATTTCTCTCTCATCTTGTTGATTTGGGTTTCTTAATTTTCTTAATACAGCTTTCACTGTGCTCATTTTAATTTCAGAGTGCACAGAGCACAAACATTCCTCCCTTCCAGGCCCACCTGAGCCTGTGCACAGCTTGTGAGGAATGGGGGAGCTCCACTGCATCCCACTGGGATCCCAGAGTTCCCCCAACCTCTGCCCCATTGCTGCATCAGCCACAGGAAAAAGCTACATAGAGCCAAGGAAGGTGCTTTGGAAAGCAAGTGGGACCTCATCCAGTGGGAGAATAAATAGATATTTCCACATGTGATCCAGGCAAAGTTGGTAGCACCCAAAAAAGCCTTGGAATATATTTTAATCTACACATTTCAAGTATTAACCGTTGGCCCAATTCAATAAGGATTGGTTTTCAGAAACAAGGGCTCCCTGTGGAAGTCCCACCAGTGCAATACTTCAGTATTAGCATTAATACCTTCTCTAGGAGATGTCTTGGACCTTAATTATGGTGTCCTCAGCAATAATTGTTTATTTTCATATTTATTACTTTTAGTGGAAATTGAAACAGAGCTGAAGCAAAACAAACTGGTTTTCACACTAGCTAATACATTTGTTATATATCAATACAAGCCACTTAAAATGATCAACTGGGTAATTAAAAATAGAGATGAAAAAATGTAAAATTACTATTTATCTAAGAGAGCTAAAAAAAGTTCACAAGAGAAATATTGTCATAGTGCAAACATGAACTGTCAGACCTACCTTCTCTGGTATCAAATTCTGAATAAAAATACATCCATTAAACAAAGGTTTAAAGATAAATTATTTAAAAATACATCAATAAAACATTAAGCAACGCTGCTTGCTAAAGAAATACAAGGCCAAGCAATCATACCTTCCTTAGCCATGATGAAATCATAGAAGGGAAAAAAAATACATAAACCACTTCATGTAGCTCAGTGATGTATTATTTGATAGGAAACACTTCCCTGCGAGTGTCCATTAACTGATGCTTACACTGTAACTCACAGTCTATGACATCCATATGAATCTCAAATGAATTCACTCCTATCACTGCTGGTTAAATGAATACTGTGTGGATTGGGGCTCTTTTTTGAGCAGATGCAATCTGTTCATGTATGATGAGCTCTATCTGAATTGAAGGGGTTGCAGTGAGCTGGGTACAAGGAATATGCACAAACGAGCACAAGAGGTTTAATCCAGCGGCACATAGAGATCAGGAAGCCACTGCCTGTTCTGAGGAATGGGAGGGGAAAAGCAACTGCACAACATGGTAAAAATCAGATCCTAGCCATGAGATTAAAGAGTAACAGGAATGCACACAGAAAGAGTAAGAACTGCTATTGTGTATTGACAGAAGAGAAACAATGCACCAGAGCGTGAGAGAAAGATGCTGTTGGAAAAAAAAAAAAATGGAACAGAAGGGAAGTGAAGAGCCTTATGGTATGTAAAGATTACACCACCAGGTAGTGATTGAGGACATGTTAGAAAAACAACCTGTGAGAGAGACTAATTGTGACCAAAAAAAAAAAAAAAAACATGAAAAAATGAAACAGATACAAGCTCCCATTTCAGAGAGAGCAGCACAGGGCCAGGATTTCTTGGAGAATGCCTGACAAAAAGACAAGGGGAACAGAAATCAAACAGGTCTGCCACAGCAGAAGAACCAACTGTGTTTTTTCATAAATATCCAAACAGAAGTGAGGGCTCAGTCCCACAGAAAACCCCTACTTTAGATTCAGAGAGCCTGCCAATGGAGCTAATCCTGTAACCAGCCAGGATCCAACTCTATAAAGTATCCTCAGAACTGCTGCTGCCACCACTTGTAGCTCCCGCTGCTCCTTCTTCACTTCACAGCATTTCTAAGACAGATTGTCTTGGGCTTTGAAGAGTTTACTCAACAGGGAGATGAGCAAAGAAGAAGGAAAAGATGTTAAAAGTTCCACTACTGCTGTGGCTCAGAAGTAGGACTGGTTTACTTAAGCTGCCTGCCAGAACCAGTACTGCACTTTTTAATGAACATATCATTTATTCCCCGTGAATGCTGGCTGACATGGAAACAGAGGAGGGAGCCCAAACAGGCTGAACCAACTCCTTCTCTATCAATGTAAACACACAGAAGACTGAGCTACAAAACATGAGAATGCAGTTGTCAGCAGAGAAGGCTTTGTACTGCTGTGTCCTGTCTGGGCCACAAGTAATTCCAGATCTACACCAATCTGCAATGATCAGAATGAAAACATTTACAGCAAAGGGTGAAAGAAACACAGTATACATACAAGAGTGCTATTCCCTCTTTCCATATTTCCAGGGAAAAAAGGGACACATATATAGTATCTTTCCCACACGCCTCCATAAAACCACATTTTATGCCAATATTTTTAACAATTGCTTTCTGCCTTTCTTTTTTGCTGTTTTACAACCTTTCTGTTAAGATATTCTCTTTCTCACAGAGCCACGTGCCAATCCTCCCTGAAGACAAATTTCCTTGCCAGAACAATAGGCAGAGGTTCTGAAATTGCCATAAAATAAAGCCTATTCTTAAACAAACACTGTTTGATACACAGTCCAACAACTGAAGACCTGGAGCAGTTTGCCTGGACATGACTGGCTCCCAGGTGGAACACAGCTCCAACAAGCTTTGAGTCCCTAGGTTTGAAGATGTCAGTGCTGGATCATTCTCACATTCTGAGATAAAATGCCCATGGAGTTAGGGGAAGAAGGTGTCTCAAAGCTGAGACACTGCAGCTACATGTGCACTATCTGGTGTCACAGCCCTCTCCAGCTCCCTGGAGTGCAGCAGCCAATGCCTCGACACATTTTGGGGCACTTATTGGATCCCTGTCTGTCTCCAGACCCAACACCTGGGAGTGGCAGACACACACACACACAGAGTTGTACCTCTCTGTGCTCAGTTCCATGTGCTTTGTAGCCAGTTCCAACTGCTCTGCACTGGGAGCCAAAGCCTGGGATGTGGGGCCAACAGGATCTAGGGGCAATGCTTGAAAGCCTGCTCCTGATCCCCACCAAACCCTGCAGTGAAGCACCAAGCTTGGGCTGCCAGGCTTTTTGTACAATTTATTTAAAACTGTCTCACACCATATTTTAAAAATATACAAAATCATTGAAAAACTGAAATCTAGCAGGGGGAGGGGAAAAAAAAGATCCTAAGTGTTCAATAGTTAATGTTACATTCAGCAGTAATTACTTAACACATACAAAGCTCAATTGCATAACCTACAATTCTCCCACTTTGTGTAGGCTCCTTTGCTCCTACTTTAAATAAAAGAAATTCTTTTCATTTTGTCGAGAAAACTTTTCTCTACCTCACTACTGCATGACAAGGGAACAGATGGCAATTTAAGGGGAGAATTTATGAGAGCCACAATCTTAATGTTGCATAAAGAAAAGAAAAAGACTCGCATCAAAACCACTGACAAATGTACTTGCTAATATTAATGCACTCCCCATTCATCCAATATGCTTCCTAATTGCTTTTCTGTACATAATAATGTGGCACCTGCTGCTCAACATTGCAAGCGCATCAGGATTTCTCCAAAGTCAAACAGCTCTGCAACTGGCCCTCTCCCAGTGATAAATGTAGAGCACTGTATCACGCACAGTTCCTGTCAGTGGCATAATTAAAATTTTATACTTACAGAAAAAGATAGTAAACAATCAGTCCTTAAATGGATTCACAAGAGGAACTCTTGTTACAGCCAACTTTATAATTAGTATGCATCATGTAATGCTAATATATCCATGACAAGAAAATAGGAAAAATGTAGGAACTCAGTTGTTCTCTTTAATGCAATGTTAAACTACACACCAAAAAATGAAAGCAATCAGCCTATTGTTATTTCAGTCTTCTATTTCTGCTCTTCATTTTCCATTGAAAATAGCTCGGCACATTTTGCACTGGAATGATGGTCGCTCCCTAGTGCCACATCTCTGGAATTTTCAAACAGCCACTAGGATAGGTTTCAGCTTTATGATGTTTATTCATTTTAATTTTACATTAGACAAAAAATATAATTTATTTTGAAGAGAGCTCGGGCCAAAACGCACCATCTTTATTAGCTGACAAAACTCCCACTGACAAAGACATCCCAAACATTTCAATATATTTTTCTGCCGAGGTGGTTGTGCATCATCCGAAATGTGACAGGCTATAGGCAAAAAAAAAAAGCCTTCCCATCAAATGTCCTAAATTAACTCCCAAGCCTGACAATATTAAGCACAGAGATGCCATATGCTTTCTGTTTCTTAGTGAAACTATTCTATATCTATCTGCTACAGAATACACACATGGATTTGCATAATGCATGGCTACTCTGTACATTGCAGATTATAATCTGAATATTTATGATAACATTTCAGCCTGCAGATATATACACCTTACAGATATTTTTCCCTAAAAATGTGCTGTTTACACTCATGTCTGCTCATTCAAAAATATGCACACACTTTTGATTAGTTTTCTAATTGGTTTGAAATTATTTGAGAGAATAATTTTAGAAATATAGCTATGCAAAAATCTGCTGTGCCCCAAAAATCCATACATTTTGTGTATGCAAGTGTACAATAATTTAGTGCTCCAAAGTTAAAAGTAAAGTGCATTCCCATGCATGTATTTTTAACTAAATCAGTGGGTTTCATTTTTAAATGCAAGCTGTGTACTACATTTAGGAATTTTTTTTTTCTGGGCTTCTATTACTTTGATTTGTAGTATTTTAATTATCTTCTTAAGAACTGTGTAGAAAAATTATTTTTGTAGCCTATTCAAAGAAAAATTTTGAAATACTATTATTTATGATATTACCAGCCAAATCAGAAGCATGGCTTTGCAAAAAAAAAAAAAAAGAAAATCATCCTTTTTTAATACAAATAATATACAAAAAATTTTGAGGTGAAGTATTTTCTGGAGTAGAATATAAATATTTCCTTTTTACCAATCTCAGTGAAGTGTAATGCATGCTTGGAATATATCTTGGCAGGGAGACAATTCCAAATGCCCCCGATTCACAAAGACATCCTGCTAGCCTGCTTAGAATATAATAGTTCAGATCTAAATCTTCTTTATCTTCACTGGGTGTGATGATGTGCCTGCCAAAAATTAAAATACTCTTCCAAATCAGTGCTGCTGTGTTCCAGAGGGGTGAAGGTTCCTGAGCTGGGAGGCAGCACAGAGGTCTGAGGCACACTTGCATTTACACAGTGCTCTTTTCTCTGGGCTTTTCAAACAAGAATGGTGCAAGATTATCTCCATTTATAGCTTCAACATTTTTATTGAGAGTGCTATTTCTTCAAAGGAATATTACAGAACATCTTTTTAAAATGTTCAAGAATCTGAAAACATGAATAGCAATGACTCCATTTCTATATAAACATCCTCAGTGTCCGCCTAACTGGAGCTATCAAAAGCTTCATTCTTACAAGCAAGTGAAAAATTCTCAAGGCAGGCTCCTATCACTCAGTTACAGAAATGGCCCCATTTCAAGGGTCAGGATTGCAGTGTCAAAACAAGAAAAAGCAAATATTTATTTTTTATTCTTTTTTAATGTAAATTCCCATGAACAAGATGGTCACAGGGTATAAAGAAAATCTGGTGGTGACCTCCAGGATTTTTTCTGAAAACTAAGAGAACAATTTCTGGGTTACAAATGTTTGGCAAAATTTAGCCCTTCAGGTTTAGTAATGGGAAAAAAAAAAAAAAAGAAAAAGAAAAGAAAAAAACCCCAAATAAACAGCAAATCACAAGTCTAAGAACTCAAGGCCACAAGGTAACTTGTGACTGGGAATATATTGTTAAATTATTAATTGGTTCCCAGCACCCATCAATGCCAACTCCTCCACACCCCTAAAGTTTTCTCCCTGGATTATGACAGGAGATGGTGTTAGTACAGGATGTAATGGGGAATTTAAAAGATCTGCTTCACCAGTTTGTTTGAGATGGAAGAGCCATTCCTGCAATTGCCATTCCTAAAACAACCCCAGGAACCACATCAAACAGGTGCATTTGAGATCACATTTGCACACCTTGGGGGAGTGGGGAAAAGCCATTCCTGATGTAACATCACAGGCACCAAGTGAACTCCTTTCAGAGTCATTTGGATCAGTAAATATAAAGAGATGATCCCTTGTCACTGTCCCACTAATCCTGCTCCCACTGCTGCTAAAACTCAAAACCTAACTGTTTTCAGTGATGCAGAATTTTGACTTCTCAAAAATCTCTTAAAACCTCTGCAATATTCTTAGCAATATGGACAGAAGAAAAAGTGCCTTTTTACTCTCCTCTACTGACAAAGGCTTTTCCAGGTGAACTGGACCAGGCAGGGAATGGCATTCCTGTATAACAGGGAGTGGCACTGAAGGATTGGTTATTCCCCCACTGCTTCACTAGCTCCCTCTCAGCAGGAAACATTATACTTTAATGCAGATTTCCTGGATTTCCCTTGTCAGCTCCCCATACAGCACATGCAGGAGTCAGACAGCTCTTGCAATTCTATTAAGAACCATTTTTACATTAACCCAACTTCCATAACCTACCTAATATAACACAAATATTAATACATTATAGTTATTTCATCTAATTAGCTTTTCATTGTTTTAACCCAAGTGCAATCTCACATCATGTTCTGCAGTTCTCTAATACTGGATGTACTCAGCACAATATGATAAATGAAAACATGTACCAAGCTCATTAAAACATAGTTAAAAATCTGTCTTAGCAGAAGCCAAACTGAACCCCTCCATCTCTGGCAAAGACCAGTTTTTAATTCTGCTGTGACTTCATGTCACTGCAAACTTCTTCATATGGAAAAAGCTCCAGCTTGTACCGACTGTGGCAGCCTGCCTGCTCAGGGGACAAGCTGGTGGCAGTGCAGCATCCCAGATCTCCTCTAAAGGAAATTCCAATTCCATATCTTAGCCTTGATTTTTAAAACCTACAGGATGGGCCAGCTCAGACTGCAGCAAATAATATTTGTCCTTTCCCAACAGGACCTCTCCTAACAAACACATTGGTGGAAACTCCTGGGAATCAGCTGTGTGCATCCCAAAATTTGCAGTTTTCCCTGAGATGTGGTTCAGTTCTTCACCCAGCACAGATTTAGAGACACAGCTTCACATGGGCAGCACCCAGCTGCTGCCCCTCTGCAAACTATCACATGGAGCTAGTTTTTCTTGTTGGAATCTGTTTATTATCAAGAAATTCTATTTTTCCTTTAAAAAACAAAATTTAGAAAAGAAAAACTTTAGCCATCCTGGTTACACAGAGAAACTGAAAGTATATCTTAAGTATATATTTCACAAGGTTAAAATAAAAAAAGGCAAAGAGTCCAAAACCACCAAATGTATTCATTAAAAAAAATAAAATAAAAATCAGGTGATTTGCAGCCCTACCTCATGATTTTTTAATGCTTGGGTTTCCAACAATGCAAATGCTACCATGAATAATAAAATTTTAAAGCAACAACAGTGATGCCTGTGAAGAATAGGAAACCCAGATTTTTTGGCAGAAAGGCAGGGGTGTGGTATGTACTGTCACAACTTATTAGAAAAGTCACAAATCTTGCTATTTTCAGGGCAGTATAGGACCCATCAGCTCACAGTAGGTTCAAATACCTCCAGGATATGGGTAACAACAGAGAAGGAGAAATTAAAAAAAATAAATTAGGGGAGGAGGGAAGAAACAAAATAAAACAGCTCAACTGTGTGACTATGTAGTCATTCTAGAAAAATAGAAATAAACTCTTGCAACTTCTCTCACTGAGAGGAGGTATCATAAAAACATGAAACATTTGTTCTCTGTTTTTTAAAATTATGTTTCCCTACAAATATCTTCCCACCTTAGAGAGCATTTCAAGCATCTCTATTTCCTTTCTGCATATATAGACACTGAAGCTACAATGTAAATGTTAAGCATTTACCTAAAGCATTGCTAAAAATGATTATTCCTCCCAAATAACTCACTCCTACTGGACATTTACTTCCAGCAGCTTCCAGAAGACTTTTCTGCTAATCTTCCTCTCAGACCTGTTATCTTATTATCCCAACACAGGGTAAATGAAGGTTGGAATATACTTCCCAAGTCCATTAAAATTATGGCACTAACCAATCATATTTTAGCATGCCAAGAGGAAATAGAGGCAAGCAAAACCCCAACTTGGAAAGATTTTTTTACCCCCCACATTAGTTGCAAAGCCTTAAAAAATTCTAGAATTGCATCTTTCAAACTGGTTCAAAATGTGCTATAAAATTATTGTAACATGTTAAAAAAGCAGTCATTTAAGGCAGAGCCTTTCATGTCAGTCTTCCTTCTCAAAACAAGCAGATCCTCCTTTAGATATCATACTGATAAAATAACTATATGATACTTCTCAATTTAATATGGAGAAGGGTTCAGGAAAAATGTTTTTTTGTGTTCTTGTTATTAAATCCATGTTAAATGTATTATGTGCTATATGTCATCTGACACCAGCTCTGCCATTAACTCCATACCAGCTGGTGCTCACTGCACTAAACTCTAATATAATGAGCTCAGATATTGCTGACAATTCCAGAGTTAAGCTGAAAACATCCTCCAAGTAAAAAAATAAGTCTGATTTTTCACCTAGCAAGAAGATAAAGTTAACACCTGTCTTAATTTGAAATTGTCAGGGGTTTGAAATATATATAAACATATACATCTACAAAAGCAACAAAGAAAAGATCACAGTTGAAACAACTCCAAATTTCATGTTTGTCACATGCATCACCACAAGAAATCCTTTCAACATGGTTGTGCCTTTCTGACTTGTGTCAGATGGCTTCTGTAGTGTTAAAAGTTCAAAACCCTAAAGTAAAGGCTGTGCATGGTTATTGGCTCTCTATACAGTTTCTGTATCTTGTATTTTAACATCATTTTAGGCTGTGATGCTATTACTGGATGCAATGCAGGAAAGTCTTTAATGTTAATTAATCCTCCTCATACTTGGCTCTTTCAGCTGCTTCTCCAAAGGAGACAAATGTTACAAGTACAGTGTCTCCACCACAGCCAGGGCAGGAAATCTGGAGTGTTCCTGGACACCACAGCCCCACCCAGGACACAGGTTAGAGACGGAAGGAGGTGCCCAGCAATCAGGGAGCTCCCATCAATCCTGCCTGCAAACCTGGTGGGGGGAGAGGCCCAGGAACAGCAGCCCCCAGACCCACAGGTGGCAGCCCTGGCACAGTGACACCTGTGAATAGCACAGCACCTATTTGTCCTAAAGGACAATTCCTAATGCCCTAAGACACAGCACTCAGCATTCATCACCCACTGATACCATTCTCCCTCTCAATCTTCCAGTCCTCTTCTTGGGATCCATAATCACCAAAGGCACCACAGACAAATGAGCATTGCCCAGTATGGGGCTCAAGGAGAGCAATGGGCTTACACATGAAATAATCTGATTGCAGACACAGCTTCTTATTTCAAGTTTTTCTTCACCTTGGGACAATCATTTCAAAACAAACTACATGTGAAGCTGTGTGTCTTGCCAAGATCCAGCCCCACAAGGCCCCATGGATTTTGGGAAACCACTGCTGTTAGAGTGAGCGTGACTGCTGGTGGGAAGCAGCATTTGTCCCCAAGAGAAGAGTTTATGAGAGTCGGGAAAGTTATAGTGCATTTAGGGTGGGAAATAAATTTTTGATGACTCTAAAATGATACATCTGTGCATAAGTATAGACACATGCATACACTGAAGTGTGAGTCTGTAAAATAAACAGCAGCGTTCCCCTCTGGATGGAAATCCAGATTTCCATTGTCCTCAGCCTTAGTGCATTAAGTATTTGGTTAACATTTTTAAAGCAGCTACTGATTTTCCATCCTTCAAACTTTAGAGACACAATGGGAAATGCTATTAATGCACTGGATTTTTGAGGAGGGCTCAGGACTTTCAGGGAAATGGCCCCTTTTGAGAGCATCCCAAAGCTGAAGGCATTGCACCCATTTGCCATTTCTTCAGTTCCACAGGGTTCAGGTTACTCTGATGGTTTCCAGCATCCTTTGGACCTTACCCAATCCCAGAGTATATAACTCACATTAAAAATCTCAAGCATTCATCTTCTTGCTTCTTATCCATCATGATGAACTTGGTAAGACTCTCTCTAAATCCCTCCAACATCTTTCCCTGGCATCATCACCAGAAATTAAGGCATTTTGCCCTTTCTTTGATGGAACTCTGCCTCTCCCCCATCCATCAACTCCTATTTCCCTGCAGCACTACCAGGGATGGAGCTCGGAGAGCTTTGGCAACTCCCAGACTGCAAGACCACAATCTCCTCTCTCAAACCCCTCCTTTGGATTCCTCTCTGAGGCAATGTTTATAAATAATCACAGAACTCTTTACCAGATGGGTGGAATCTGGCCTTTACTACACAGACATATATAAAACATTTCTTTAAAATGCAACGTGCATAAAAATAAAATGGAAGGAAAGTCCATAAGGAGAAAGAATATGTTCTATTTAACTAGCTGATAAGAGTCTGAAGAAATGGACATGTTCACTTCTAGGCTATATCATCTCATTTGGTAAAGAAGATTACCTAATCCTTCTATCCCTCACATTAAGAGGGAAACTACAGCAACCATCCTCCTGGAAAAATGAACATTTTACTGCAGCCTCCTCCTAAACCAGCGAGCTGCCAGTTATGCTCCTGCCACAGAAAGAATCTACAGCAGGAAACAGTTCTTCACACACAAGACATCCGACCTCCAATTTGGTTTAAATATCTGGATGTGGCTGAAGTAATTCTTGGGGCAAAAATATGACAGGAGTCTTGATAGTGGGTAAGCATTCGATAGAGAGAAGGATACAAACATATGAGCACATATTAAAAATATACACCTGCATATTAGCCATGTCCATGCATTGGTGCTCTGCTCATTATCTGCAGTGACATGTGGGAATATTACAATAATGCTGATGATGAAAGGAGGTATATTATGCTGTGGGGAGAGGGCTATATGCATGTTTTATTTGCTTGAGTTACAGCGAGTTGTGACTGCCTGTGACATTTGGCCATACTGCAGCCTCCAATAAACATAAAACAAAGTCTCCACTGCCCCTTTAAAGACACGTTTTCCATTCATTCCATAGGGCTGAAATGTGTTCTAATGCTTCTGAAGGGTTTTAATAAATATGAGTATGTATAAAATGCTGCTGATGACTCAATGGCTAAATCATTTGTAACAGCTGCAGCGCTGTGATCTCTTCTGAAATAAATTATGTCATGGTGATTACCTAAGAAAAGTGCATTTCTCATAGGATGTTGTATGTTGCATTATAGATTAAACGGGGGCATGGCGTGCAGTTATTCTACAGCCTGCATTTAGTGCAGGTGGACACAGCATCACAGAGATACAGGGGTGCCATTTCTGTGACACCACAGGCACAGCTGGGGGAAGGACACACTGACACTGTTTGGATTCCTCTGCCAAATTTTCTCATTTCATCAGTCACCATTTCCTCTTCCTAGAACTGATCAAGGCTTTAACAAAAACCAGAGGTTTAGTCTCTCCATTTCATCCAGTGCATTATCATTGTAACATTAATCTTTCTGGAATGGATTTCATTTTATCTGCTTGCATTTCATGGCTAGGTAAAAGTATAAAAAAAAATGCACTTTTATTTTCCAAGGGAACATTAGCACCTAACATTAGTAAGGGTAGAAGTACAGCTCTTATACTAAATATATTTAACAGACATGCTGCCATCAGAGGGAGGGCCATAATATTTTCACATTTACTGATTATTTTTTTGCTAAAAATATGTTCTATGCCAATAGGATAAAGAGCTGCTGATTCAGGAAAGGACACTTTCTACCCAAAGAAAGTACAATATATTTTTATTATTAGAAGGAGCAGTGAGCAATTTTCTTCAAAACAATGTGCCATAATTTATACACATTTTTAGGGCAGTATTTTATACTTGTAAGAAAGTAATAGGGCACTGACAAGATCCAACTGAATATAATATAGAAGTCACTAAAACACAACAGGAGCCTTTTGGAGGGTTACAAAATGAAAACACATGAGTAGTAATTAAAAGGACAGTAAAAGAAAACCCTTCCATTAAATATGTTACTGTTGGGGTTCCTTTGACTGAGTTCAGCTCTAATGCTAAGGACCACGAACAACATAAACCCATCCTTTTAACATTACAAACCCAATTTCAAATACTTCATTAAACTTTTCAAACACTGACAAAAAACTTTTATCAACTTTATGTGTTAAAAATGAGGCTTTTTGTGGCAGGTCTCTGCAGATCAGTATAAATTCAATCCAATTTAAAGCCCGGTAACAATGTGGGCAGTCTCAGACTATTACTTTCAATGGGATGGAGTCCCTAAGGATGACATAGACTTAGTCCCATTGAAAGTAATGGGGTAAGCAATCACATGCCATTACTTTCAAGGAGACTCAGTCTATACTATCCATAATAACATGGTAATATAAATCTGGACTGACTCATCAGCATGAAGAATGAAAATGTAAAAGAATGGCAAAGCGGCAAACGTGCACCCTGAGACAAAAACCAGCCCCTTGGTTTCTCTGCATCCATAACTCATCAGTGGGGAAAGTTTATTACAGGAGAGGCCCAGAACAGCCTAAAAAGGCACACGAATGCAAGGTGAGGCATGAAAACCAAGAGGAGGCTTCAGTGACTGAGAGTTCTGTTAGACTCCCCTGCCCCTCCTCTTTTCTTTATTTTTTTTTTTAACAAATTGTTCCGGTCCTTTAAGTCCTCCATTTAATTTTTTTTATGTTTTCTAAATCCAGCAATATGAAAAATATTTGTTCATGGAGACTGTCTCTCCATAAAGCCATTTATTTTTCATTTTTTTTCCTCAGTGTACAATACAGACAGCTACAAATAGCCTCTGCAATCTTCCCCTCTGCAAATCAAAGACATTAATAATATATTAAAAGGCTAGATAATTCTGAGCAGGTGGACAGGGTGGTGATTGATCCATTACTGTGCAAATACCTTGGTAATGGCTTGTAAAAACTTAAGATCCACAAAACAAAGAGATAACAAAGCCCTACCATTAAGACAGACACATTTATGGCTAGCAAATTTTTTACAGATTAATAGAAAAGACCGACTCAAATCTTTCCTTGATCTAAGAATAATGCTCAGGTTAGTGAGGCTCAGGAGTAAAAGCCATTGGTAAGAAGTACAGCAGAAGCCCTGCCCTGTACCTGCAGGGTAGAGAAGATGATTTATTTCCACGAGGAACTTGCCACAGGTTCCGTAAAAAAGCCAAAAGCATTTCTGTAATATTCACACACCACGAGAAATCCCTTTGATGGTCTGCTAATATCCTGATTAAAAAATAGCCCTAATAAGAACATCTAGTTTGCATATAAACCAACATTTTTTTTAATTTCCTGCCACTTTCCTGGGCAGTTAAAAAATATTAATATAAACATTTTTATATATACATTTATGCATTAGAACATTTCTTCCCTAGTGGAGTGATAGAAAAGAAGTCCTCTGGCTACTGAGCAGTAATCAAGAATATTGAATCTTTGCATTCCATAAATTGTTTCAAGGATAAGGGCTGGAATAAATCACAGGCACCCTAAAAGTTTGGGTAAGAGTCCCAAATCATTCAGTCATGGAACTGTTTGCTAGAGAATTATATGGCTGTGACACAATGAATCAGAGTTTAGTGGTTGTCAAGTTATAATTGTCAAGAAAAACCCTAATCCTGCTGAATCCAGCATGGATTTTGAAATATGGGACGGGGGCACAAATGATGTTTTAAAACCAAACTCTGTCACCAAAATAAAAACCACAAAATTTGCAGCAATATGATATTAAATCACACAATATGAAAATGTTAAGTACATAAAAAAATAAATATTATCAATTATGCTGTTCTTTGAATAGGAGGTAAATTAGGTTCAACCTTAGGCATATAAAGCCTTCATAGAAGGTTTGCTGCAGGAACTGAACCCTACACTTTTCATCCCATAATAAATATTTCACTAGCAGGCTGCTTCATCTGTGGACTCATTGAATCTTTTACCAGAGCCTCAGCAAATGCCACATTCTGGGAAATGCCCAAATCCCTGCAGTTAAACAGGATCCTTACAGAAATACCTGGAGCTTTGGCTGGTGCCAGTTCACCAGTTGGAGCTTGTTCCTGGAAGTGCAGAACTAGGCCAGTTCTACAAAGGGCACAGGGTAAGATTTGTAATCACAGCAATTTCTTTAGTGTAATATTGTTATTCTGGAAACATTTTCATACACTGCCGGGTTTATCTGCTCCTCCAACATAGAGAAGATGCTGCTTTGTGCATTTCATAATCCTGCAGCTTTAACCAGTTGCTGCCTTTCCTCCTCGTGATTCCAGCCAGACTGAGCAGCACAGCAGCAGCTTACAAGTGTAATGAAGAAAGAGCTAATGGTTTAAAAAAATTTCAAGATATCTCCCTTCTTGCTGTACATATTTACAATTGCAGTCTTTCTCCTTTCTCTTTTTTTTTAAGTAGTTGTTTCCCTTTCTTAAAAAAGCAAAAATCTTTAAAAGACAGAACAGAAAAAAAAAAGTTCCTTTAAAAGGAAAGGAAAAAAAATGGACTGTGACCCTTAAAAATAACTTCAACATTTTTTCAGAGAGGAAAAGAAAATCTCACTACATCAAGTATTAGAATTAGAACACAACCAGTAGTAACTTTGAACAGCATCTGTTTACTCAAATCTCTATCACTGCACGTGTAAAACACAGGCCTTAGTAGAGCAATATCTTTTTTTTCCCTTAGAATATTTTTCTGTTTGTTTTTACACCTGCATCTTGGTAAACAATTTTTAAGCTATGAAAAAAACTCTTATGGGCAGGATCATATTTATAGGATCATACAATTTGTACTGAATGTGTTTGTGTACGGCAAAAATTAGAAATATTTAAAAAATTCAACTATTGCACTTTTATGTAATTTAATGTCACGTATAATTTCACAAACAAAAAATAATAATAGAAGTAGCATAATGAAAACTGCCAGCTTTTTTAGCAAATATGCTATAGCATATATATATAGTACAAGACAGCTTAATATATAGGTCCTAGGAATGTATACACCTTTCTTGATGATTTTGATAATTTATTTGTGATAATTTCTGCTTTCAAAATATGCTGCCATGTTCAAAGGATGGCTGTGTTTAATTAGAATTTAATAGGTCCTTGGGTTTTAGCCAAAGGTGGCGTTTGATCCCACACTCAGATCTATGGGCAGAAGCAGCAGCAGGCACTTTACATCATCTAATATTATTCACCACAGTCATGTGGAGTAACCAATTTTACAACAGCCAGGCACTACACCCAGGAGTATCTCGGACAGGATTGAGCCTTTAGACCTCTCTTGCACCTGCTGACAACACTAACTTCCTACATGGTTACATCATCTTGAAGTGAAACAGGTTGCAGTGCAAATCCTTTTTTACTGTCACTTTCAAACAGAAGTCCAAGTTATTTACATATTTTTGGGGTAGATTTGAAGTACAGTAAAAATAAAGATTGGGGTGTTTTTTGTGGTTTACATATTCTAAGTTCCCAAAAAATTATGCAGTAAATAAATCAAAGATACATTAAGAATGAATACCACGGTGTAAAGTGGAATGTTGAATTACCTTGGATATATTACCCACAATGCTTCTCAAGGCAGCAGCTAATTAGCAGAAGAAAGGTCACACAAAAAAATAATGTGATTAGAAGAGGTTGAAAGAAAAAAAAAAATAGCCACATATTTGGACATAGCCCAAATTTCCTTTTTGCCACTGTAACTGAAAACCATTGCTTCAATATTTAATGAAATGCTTATGTTGCAGCACCTGGTCACATTGTCAGCAGCGCCTAAGCACTGCCTCCCCTGTGGGTCATTACTGCAGCCATCTGAACGGGGGCAAACTGTTCATCGACTACAATAATGCCACTCTTTAAGAATCTACAGCTACAAAACAGCAGGAGACAGAGTTACTTTGGCTCTGATCTTGGGAAAAATGGCTGGGGGCAAAATGCTGTTTCCTACCATCAGAGAGTGTACAGTTAGCAATAATTCTGTAAGTCAAAGCCCAGGCACCAGCCCCAGCTTGGCTGCCCTGCTCTGCTTTTCCTCCCTTTGCAGAAACCTCACAGCTCCTGGTGAGAGATCCCTGTCAACAGGAAAACAGTAGTTCACAGTCCCCTGCTAATGATCCAATGCATCAATAGCTCAAACAATCACAACAAGCAGATGTCCTAAGTTAATATAGACTTTCCTGGGATTTTACTTGTGAAACATTGCTTTAAAAGGCATTAGTCTTTTGTCCTCGCTAGAGATCTGCTAAATCCTGGCACCAATTCCTTGGGTATGTGAACCCCAGCCTAATGGAATTTAATTACTTTAGTGGTATTAATCATCTGTACAGTAGAGCAAAGAGTATTTTATTACCACTTTTAAGGGTTATCGGCACATTTATTTCAAATGAACTGTCAAACTGCATTACGTGGAAGGCATGCCAGGTTTGAATCCTGCAGCACAGGTGAAAAGACATTTGCTGCTTCAAACTCTTGGACATGAGGAGGAGGATGCCTCTCACAAGAAACGGAAGCAGTTTATCCAAAATTAAAACCAAAACATCTTTGGTTTTAATGATCTCTTTTTGTTCACGTTGTTTTTTGTCAACTTCTAATCTCAGAGCTGGGAAGGGTGCTCTTTTCCGAGGAGAACAGAAACACCAGTTGGTACCAAATAACCTGTGACACTATTACAGGATTAGTTACACAAGAGCAATACCAGTCTTGTCCATTATCCAGCAACAAGCGCTGGCTCAGTAACACGAGGTTTTTCTAATTCACTTAAACACATCAAATCCTCTGCATTCATATACATGGAAAAGTGTCTCTGCACTCAGCATAGCTTCTATCCTTGCTCTGGAAAAAACTACACGTGCCTAAAAGGTGCTCACCAGGTCACCAGCATCTTCCTTTTCTCTTTGCTGGGCATGTAGCAGCATATTTTACAAGCTGCAAAATTGCAACTAAAATCTAGCAAAAATTAATAGCCATTGAAAGATTCATTTTATTTTACTTTATTTATTCCTTTGGTGTGAAGTATTTTTTTGTCCTGCCCCCAGACACTTCATAGGTTTTAGACCTGTCCTACACCTGCTTTAAGCACATTGTTCTGCACTCATCGTCTCTCAGACATTCTGCACTGAGTAGCAAATGAGAGCAATTTGTGACACAAGATACTACGACATGTGGGAAAGACACATAATTAGTGTCAGAATGAATGCATTTGCTTTTTAAAGCCTATTTGTCCTAGGATTTCAAATGAATCAAGCTGCTATGTCTCTCTCAACAGCTCCATACTGCTGTATAATGAATTAAAAGCTAGTGTTGCTAAAATGTAAAAGCTTCAGGAATAAAAACTGCATGCATCTCAAAACCAGGGATGAGAGGATCTTAAAAGGCTCTAAACTCTAATGTAGCCTATTTTAAAGCCTTCCAAAAAACTAACCCATTTTGCTAAACAGAGAATTCTCAAGTGAAATCACCCCTTTCCATGACAGATTACTATGAATTTACAAAGCTACTTTCAGTCTTGTCTTTTTAAAAGGGAAAACCTCAGACTTCCATCATCTTTGCCCCATGTCTCAGTCAGGTTCTCCTCCCTAGCTCTGTGCGTGCAGCAGTGCACAGAAAGCACATCTCAGTGTCCTCTTCAGACAGTTCTCTCAAATAAATCTTCCTTCTCTCTTGCCAGATACACATTCTCATGTGCCTGTTTCCTTCCTCTGCTATCCAGATATTCAGAACCATTACCTACCAGGCACTATCAGTGACACTGTTGTGCCAGTGTCCCCCACCCAGGGAGAGCTGGGACCATCCCAGTAGAGGAAAAATGGCACCTCAGATTTCTTGCCCCTTCTCTGAACTGACTTCACTGATTGTGACTCTTTACAAGACCATGATCTGATACTTTGCCTTTCTGTATATTAAATATCTTCAGAGGATTAAAAAGACAGAAATGTAGTGCTCACCAGTCCCACTCCAGTGACCCTAAAAATGAGTTGGGAAGTGGATTTGAGGGACCTGAGGCAGTATTTTTCTTCCAGGCACTTGTAATCTGGATTCATTAACTGAGGTTGGTTGTAGCTGAAAAACAACTCTCTAACAGGACATGAGGTTCTCCTAAAATTAGCATTCTGAGTAAGCCCAAATAGCCAGGCTTTGATCAGAGGAATAGCACTTCAGTAAGTAGGGGAAGAGGGAGTTTCTGCAGCTATCTTGGTGCTGCTGGTGCCAAACATCCTGGGCCAACAAGAGCGATGCCCAGCAGGTCACAGGCCCATCTGACAGCCCTGTGGCCAAGGTGTTGGTTTTAAAGCTCTGCCCACAGAAAGGCCCTGCAGATCCAGGTGGCACATCCCAGACCCACCACCCAGCCTCCTGCTCCCCCACTGCAGCCCAGAGTTCCCCAGCTGCAAAGGTGCCGTGTATTTGGCAGCCCCAGGCAGCTGCACATCCAGCCAGCTGACCTCATCAGCTAATAGGAGAGAGACATTTTTAAATGCCACTTTATGATTAGGTAACAGAACAAACACACACACATGTTCCTGCGAGATAAATGTCTTGGAAGCAGGCGGAGATACAAGGCACAGCCAGATGCCTCCAGTGACCCTGAAAGAATGTTATCTTAATGTAATGCACACCTTTGACTGCCTTGTTGTGTTTAATGCATAAAGTAGCCTCAGACACAGGTTCAGGAATAGTTGTGAGATATCCCACACGGTGGGTACAGCTCTGGACTAGCAAGTACTTCATTTCAATATTTACAAAGATATTGCTGGACTCTGCACCAGTTTTATCACTCTATCTGAAGCATCCTGTGTATCGCAGCTCAGGCCCTGCTGCTGTGCTCACACAAGCAAATCTCAGAGTCTCCTAAGGCATTTTGCTTATGGAAAGAGTGCAGAGTCAGACTTAATTTGGGATAGAAAAAGGAATACATACTGCACTTTAAAGTGAAGATTCAATTTTTAAAATAAGGAAGTCATTTATCAGTAAAGCAGCATGGAAATTATGCAGTTAGCCCAATCTTGTTCTGATTAAAGCCAAAAGGAGTTTAGTAAAAGGTGGCAGAATTGGGCCCAAGTCTGAGATTATTTGAAACCAATTTTCTCTTGTAGCAGTTACTGGAAAGAAGAAAGCCTGGTTTTTTTTCCAGGAAAAAAAGCCTGTTTCTTGCCTTGTTCTCAGCATTTTGTCTTCACTCCAGCAAGTCTCTGGCCATCACTTTTAGCATCCGTGGGGTTGCCCAAGCTAAATGCAGGGAATTATAACTGTGAAGTTCAAAGTCCAGCTCTATTAGCTTTCAAAGGAGCTGTTAAAAGCAGGCGTCTGATGCGCCAGGAGTGGCAAGCCTTGCATATAAACTGAATCTTACAGGAATGAGCACTCGTGGAAGTCAATGGGATTACTCACAGTGCAGGAAGTTAAGCATGTGCATCCATTTCAGGGAGCCTCACACAGGGCACAAACACCCTTAATGCTGTGCATTGCTGAACCTCCTCACAGCATTTCCAAGCTGGCAGAGGTGGCCTGTCACTAAAACTCCAGAGTGGGGCCAAAGTCAGATTTTGCACAGCTTAGCCTAACCCATGGATGCTTTTAAAAGGGACCCAAAAGAGCTGATGCAAGCAATTTAGCTGGGAGCTGGGGGTGCTTGTCTTTCCAAGCCAGTCTGTCCCTTTTGGTTCAGGTTTAGGAGGGCTTTGTTAGTGCACAATTAGTACTTCTTACAGGCCTCTCCCCTCAGTAATAAGACAAAGCAGTGTTTGGTACAGAGGATCTGACTTGCAAAGCTTTACCTGAACATTGTTATAATCATTTTAGGGCTCTTTGCCTGACACCAGAAGAGACCTGCTGATTGCTGGGTGACCTCCCCCAAAGCAATCTGGGTTCACCACAAATAATTGACCCCAAAGTTTAATTCCAACAAATAATAGTCATGTTTTTAGACAGGGCAGTATTTAATTGACACAGCATCAAGCCTGCTGTTCCCTCCAGAGAAGAGGGGCTCCCGAAACAACACAGAAGATGCCCAGTGGGAACAGTTCTGCAGACATAACCATGCCTGGAATTCCCAAGGGGTTCAGGTATCAGGGAACAGGTCCCTGAGGATGTGCTATGGTACAAACAGCTTTGGGAAAACTCCTACAGCTGAAATCCTACCACACTACCCAGATGTCAGCACCCAAGTGACCTTTTCCATCAAATACATGACCTGGCTGATTACTCAATTCTATTAGTTGTGCAAGAAAACCACAGGCTACAGAGTCAAGGGAGCTCTCAGCATATCAGAGGCTCCTCTTAGACTGAACTGCAAGATGCCCATGCAAATATTTGCCAGGCCAACAATGAACTCCAACAGGCTCCATCCCTGGAAGTGTTCAAGGCCAGGCTGGACAGGGCTTGGAGTAACGTGCTCTAGTGGAAGGTGTCCCTGCCCATGACACAGGGTTGGAATGAGATGATGGGGCTGTCAGCCCCATTTAGATTTTGTCAGAAATAAACTATTCTCAATCAAGAGATCTAATAATTAAAAAAAAAAAAACTGAAAGTTTATAGTCATTTAATCCAAAGTAATATTTATATAATATTAGAGAGAAAATAATTTTTCAAGAAAACAGTTGAAAATAAAAAAAAATCTAGTGAGATTTTCCAATTTTAATTACAGTAAAATAAGGAGTAATAAATTAGAAATGCTTTGATATTTTTCACAGAATTTGAAATTATTCTGAAGTTAAGTCACATTATGTAGTGATGATCCCTCATTGTCTTCAAGATATTATAGTGGAAAATTCCTTATCATCTGCCAACTGAAAAAGAACATTCTCAGTCACACTACAGCCACTGTACTGACTGAAAACATTTAGACTGAATTTCAGCAACCAGGTTCTGTTTAGGACTGTTCTAATTATTTTTATCAGGTGCATTTGTTTTCTAATAGAAAAAGTATCAAGCACATGTGGCTCTTCTAATTTGTAGGAAATGGTTTCAGACCCCAGGTTAGTTCTGCACCAGGAGACAGACAAAGTCTTGATGGAAAATGGGTAAAACAAAAATCAAACCAGTGTGTTCACAAAAGCAGCTGGCCTTTACAAGGGGAACTAGGAGATGATTCTTGAAGTCATCACTTCATCATGAAGAACACCAAGAGGTGACATCTCACATTTCCTATGTGGAAAGCAGACAGGACAAGAATTCTTGGATGCCCTGGGTACCCTCCGTGGTGAGGAGCCCATGGAGATCCTGGTTCCTCAGAAAAACTAAAGGCTCAGACAAGCAATCATGGAGATAAATGCAGACAAATTACTCTGTGAGTAAAGTCAGTATAGAAAAAAAAACAACTGACCAACCCTCCCCCAAAAACACCAGCACCGGAAATGTGATTTCCTGAGATTACCTGGATACATTGACTCAGTGTCTGCACCTCCAAAGCACTGCACAGTTTTGAGCACCCACACTGGGAGTTTATGAGCACAATCCAGTGATTTACCTTTAGCCAACCTTAATTAGACAATTCCTCCCTTAGATGACTTCATACCAAAGAAGGAGAAGGGAGGCAAGTCTTCACCCCTCACTGAAAACACAACTGCTGGCAGGAGCAGGTGGGACTCCACCTCGCATTCCCAACACGGTCCCATCCAGGTCAGAATACAAACTGAAGAATACAAAATGAACACCATTCAAGCTGGTTCACCATGACAAGGAATATAAAAGTGTTTGTCCTTAGTGGCCTGACAAGCCACGGCTCTCCAGTGAGAGCTCCTGATCCAGAGGAGACGCAGCCAGACCCAGTGCATCTCTGTCACACCTCACTCACTTCAAACCACAACTCCAAACCTCAGGAAGCTCTCTCCATATGCCACCCTACAGAGAATTTTCCTTCATGCTTTTATGCAACCCCGTAGGCATCCAATGCACTTAGTCATACAATTAAGTGTGATTTTTTCCCTGAAACCAAGCTTGATTGGTGAAAATGCAAATAACTTTGAAAATTGCATTTCTGTGCAACAGATGTTATTCTTACTGTGTTCAAATACTTGGTTGAAATATAAAGCCTAATTTTCTCGGAAAAAAAAAGGAAACATAACAGCTTCTAACAACAGCAAACTGTGATAATGAAAGTTCCGTAGCATGCGTCACTGGATTCCATTTTGGAACTGTGGAATGCACAGTGGTTTTGTCTCATGATTACCAGAGAATGAATGACACCAATTGATTTTATTATTATATTAAGATCCCAGTCACATACAAATTCAAACCCATGACTGAAGACCTGCAGATGGGATATGACCACCTTTATTCTTGCTCTCTTAATGATCTTTAAGAGAGTTGCATCTCTCCCTAGAAATGCAGGATATCTGCAAAGGCCAACTTCCCTATCAGACACCATTTCATTTGAAACATTACAAAACTGTCTGCCTAGGATTATCTCATTTTAATTCTTTGAATAAGCATAAAGAGAAACCTCTCTTTAAAAATAAAAAAAAATATGGAAAATCCAGAGAATCATAGCCAAAACAATCTTCCTTGTCACACCTCCTTTCTATGTTTGCATGTCACTGTTGGGCTGGGAAAAGCCTGGCCAAAGCTACTTGGTGCAGATGAACACTCAGGACTTCAGATGTGAAAGTTAATTTGAAAAGACAGAAGTTGACAGTCTATACAATCAGTTATTTAGAGATCTAATTGAAATTGCTGATACAAGCAGCCTGTCACACTGTATCAAGAAACTTCACTATTAACAAAAATCAATAACAAATCAATAAGATTAAAGTTTAATATGTACTGTAGTAACAGTAACAAAGCACCAGTAATTTACAAGCAAGACACTGCTTTTGCCAGGTTTCATCTCTGGATTTTGTACCACGTATGGAGTTCTTTAAATAACTGTGCTTGAAAGAAAAAAAAAAATCCCCATGTCTGTGTGTATATATATAAAGAGATGGGAACTGTGCAGCTCTGTCTGCAGCTAATTAGCATCCTGGATGTCTCCACAGTACATGTGTTGACTATCTTTTCTCAGATACAAGCAATATCTGGGCTTCCGTGTTATTCAAATGAGGTAAATGCTGAACTTGTCTCTCACTTTTTTGTTCTGCTAAAGAGGGATGTCTCCTCTGCAAAGGCAGCTCCAGACCTGCAGACTCTGCTCAGGTGTGTGACACAACCATAAAAGTCAACAATAGAAGTAAATAAAAAACATGGGCCACCACAGAAGATACTGAAGTGTTTATATGTGCAAATAAAATACTGATGTTATGTTACTTCTGTTATTTCTCATAGCCGTGACATTGCTACTGTCACAAATGCCACACTTTATAGCTCCTGTTTCCCTTCATCCTCACATTGTTTTATATTCCACAAACTTTGTTGCTTTTGGAAGACTGAAAAGCACTGCAAAGGGGTGAAATGCTACACTGAAAAAAAGTCAAGCGCAAACACATTGGTTTGCCTGGGAATTCAGATTTAAGGATATTTTCTTGCCATTTCCAGCCTAAACACCTTGAGGCATCAAAACCCCTGCACTGACACTCTCTCAAACTACCATTTTAAAAGCTAAGATGATTTTTGAAGTTTCCAAAGACCAGAAAATCATTGGTTACCCTGCCTGGATGGAAATTAGGAGAATTAAGAGGTCGAGCCCTTTAAGCTTGCATTATCAAGGCTATAAACCCAAAAACTACTGGTTGCTGAATCTATGAAATCTTATTTTGTACCAAAGCATAAGGATGTGAAAACACAGTAGAGTGGCAAAAGGAATCCAGCCGGATGGCCACTCCCTGTGAACACCATGGCTACTGCTTCCTGTGCTGTGTAAGCAGGAGCATAGGAATGAGATTGGTGGAATCCCTGTTTTTAGGGTTTTTTCCCCCAAGTCAGCATCACTCCTCCTCAGTTCCCACATTCCCCAGCAGACACCAAGCCCATGCTTGAAGGAGGGAAAGCTAACTTTCATTCCTTTATTGATCTATCAGACAAGAACTTAATCAATCTTCTTTATAAGCTATTAAAGCAGAGCAAGAGAAATGAACTCACCTGATACATTCAGCATTGATTGCTTCTTTCTAAGAAGGGAATGTCAGCCTTATCTGCGACTACAGCTGCGATTCAATTTCTCAGAAACAAGTTTTTCCCCTCATTAGCTCCCCAGAAATAGTGCAATTAAAAATGTATTTTAGACAAAATAGAGAATATAATCAAAATTAAATGAACACCACTTTCATTTAAGTTTCATTAGTTAAGTGTGTTCCAGAGAACATTGAAACTATAAGATGGGGTCCGGTTAAGGAAAATCTTTTAATGAAACATAAGCTGTGACCACCACATTACTAATTTCAGTGGAAATTCTGCATGCCAAGCAACTCTGGAATCCATCAAGAGGAATTTCCACTGTACCTATCAAAAAAATAAACCAAAACAAAAAAGGCAGCAAATACCCTTACTACAAAAATTACTTTATTCAAGAGATTTTCAATATTCAAATTATCCTTTTAGGTCATCTTTGTAAGAGCTAAAAGATCCTAATTTGCTGAACGGTGCCAAAATATTTTTTGTTAACAATATACCCTATATTAGGTATATGCATGTCCAAAGGAGCTCCTGGGAGCTGCAGCTCAAGTCCTGTCTTTGAAATCATCCCCATGACTCAACAACTAAATCACTTCCCTGTTTTTCATTTCCTAATCCTCCCTTTAAAGGAGTTTAAGGGCTGTAGGAGAGTAGATGGATCATGGTTAGTGTAGTCTACAATTCCAGAGCCAAATTCAGAAGGGGGAAAAGCTGCTGCAAACCTCAGCTCAGTTACAGGTCTTATCACCTCTGTTATCACCTGGTTTGTGGTGTGCATCATAAAAAGGAGGAATCCCAATGCATAACTGATTGGAGAACAACAAACAAAACATTCCTATTTCATAAAACAAACTGCTGGGCTTTTTTGGCAAGAGGAGATTTTGACATAATTGAATTTTTTTGCAGGTGTTCACCCTACCAAACATGGTGATAGTTGGTAGCTTTCACACCATATGAAATGGGAGCAGGGATCAAAATCAGGATTCCCACTGGATGGAGAGCATGGGGCTTTTCCTTGCTTTGCCAGGAGTTTATGCACACACTCCCCTAAACACAAAGAATTACCCCCATGACGGCTGCCCATCTCCCAGTCCAGATCAAAATGCAGTCTTTCTTTTCCTGCACTGCAGAAAAGAGCCTTCCTTTACTATCAAAATCTTTACCATGCAAGACACTGGAGTTGGGAGAAGGCACAACTGCCACGTGTCAACAAATCTTCCAGGAATCTCAGATGGAACAGAACGGAAAGCATTTTGTCTTGCCAAACAGTAAAATAAAAATGTTGCTTTCAAGCTCTCTTATTTTCTTCCTTTCACTGGAAGGGAAAAAACCGCCTTTGCTATTAAGTGTGTCTATTTTCATGGGAAATCCTTCCATTTGCAATATCTGCATATCATGTTTAAATATCTCCCTCAGGAAGATATACCACTTAATAATGCTTCTGTTTATTTATTGCAAAAATCAAGAATAGCTGGAAGTCCATTATGAGAATCTTTTAGCAAATTTAATTAATTTGTAATTAATTTTATTGGTATTTATGAGAGAAATCTTTAATCAGCATAATTTAGGCTGAAAATTACAATATTAACTAATATTAATTAAACAACAATGTAATAATTTAAATAGTTTTAATTATTTTTTAGATTAAATTACCTGCTAGTCAATTCTACACTGCTTTTGAAATTAATTAGCCAACTTAAGCATGCTCTGTATCCACTGATCTACCAAGGGTAGAACATGATGTCTAAACAAGGCAAGAAATACTTCCTCCAAATGTCAGCTGGGTTGTCACAGTTAAAAAAACTACTACTTAATCCTAATTTTAAATAAGACGTGTTCTATTTGAAGTTGGTGGCATGCTGCTTTTTAATCCTAAATTTAAATGAGCTGTGTTCTGTTTAAACTTAGGGGCGAGTTTTCAGGCAGTGCAGGGCTTTGGATTTTGGAACTGCCTTTCTTTTCAGTCCCTTTCCAGCTCATGGCTGTGTCACCTCTTACTGATAGAGCAGAGTCAGTGTAACCTTATTATTTTTCACATTTGCAGTGAAAAGGGGCAAAAGAGAAGCATTTCAACCCCAAACTTAACAGGAGCTCCTAAATACTGCAGCACACATGCACCTATCAGGTTATCACAGGACATGTCCCCATACAGAAAAATGAGTTTTCTTGGAGCTAGAGCAGCCCTTCTTCCACACATAAAACCTGCTAACAGGACAGACTCAGGAAAACAACTTTTCCATTTTTCAGCCTGCACCTAATGGAGAAAATGTTGTGTATCATCCTTCCACCTTTGGACTCTCCTTGGAATTTTCCACAGAGTGAAAAAACCTGAAAGCACAGTGTTTCTTCTGGTTCATCATACCTGGAGTTTTACTGGGATAATATTGTGCCTCTCACCATGTACAGCCAGTGAGAAAAGAACAAACCTTGCTGTGTTCAGTGCTTCCCTTCCCAAGCAAGGCTGTGATTTTATCTGGGAGGGAGAGCACAGCGTTTGCAGGGTATGGATCCATCTGCACACTGGCACTGAGTTGGGTTTGAACCTTGGCCTCCTACGACATCAATATCGCTTTCATTGATCTCTGGGTCACCCAGATGAGGACCAGAGTGAGTAAATATTTCACTCTTACAACAACTTCCATTCATCTGCTTATACTTCAGGCGTGGAAATCTGCTGACAGAGAATTCTTTAAGTGTTAGCCACAATTCTCAAAAGCAACTGGCCTTTTGGGAAAGCTGAGTCTTGTGTGCTGATTTTGGAGCTCCTTGAAGGGATGAGAATTTCAAAGGGCGGCTCTGCACACTCTGAAACTCAGGCTGGGTTTTTCTTTTATCAGGCCAGATATTAAACAGGTTTGGTCATGGGGAAGCTGTTATACATATAGAAAGCAGAATATAGAAACAAACAGTGCCCAAAAGGTGAACCATAAAGCAGTACATTATCTGGCAAGGCAACTGTTCTTCTTATTTCCTTCAGAATTCCTCAACAAAACACTTCAATGGCTTTAAAGGAATTACACAGAATTAGTACAATGAATAAAGACCAGGTTTTCAAATGTATTTGAGCAACTCCAATTTCTCAGGTGCTTTGAAAATTCTTATTGTGTGTTTATTTAGACCTTGAAATCACTAAGTATCACAGGAAATTTATTTTGAGTGTTGCAGGACCCACATTACTCCTCTGAACATCACAAAGAGACCTACAAAAACACAGGAGGTTTTCCAGGAAAAAAATTAAGCCCAAAAGCTACTTTTTAACAGAAACTGCCCCTGGTGCAGGGGGTCAGGTTGGCACCCACAGAGTTAAACTGACTAAGTCTACAACAAAGGAAAAAATATTAGCATTGCTATCTGTGTAAACGACATTAGTAGCAAGACTGAATTATCTTCTGAATTATTTTATTCCAATTATATTTTGATATAATTCAAGGTCTAGTGATTTTTTTAATGTTTGCAGTCCCCCAGTTTAATACCAGAAAAGCAATCAGTCATTTGCTTCTCAGGCACCAAGTGGCCAGAATAGTTTTTCCATCCATTTGAAAAATATACAATCTGTATTTGCCTTTAAGTATACATTAGATGACTACTGTAAGTGATTCGTAATTGTTTTTAAATAGTTGAACTTATTTTAATATGTATTTGCAGTTATATAGTTATTTAAATGTTCATGTTATCAGCAGTTTTTTGTATTAAATTGTTCATTCATCTTTTGGTTTTCTAAAAAGGGTGAATAGGAAAAAGATTAAAATGTGCTTTATTAGAGCACATTTTATTATGTTGCTTATTAAAAATCTCTTCTGTAACAACTGGTAATATAAAAAGCAGAAAAGATACCTAGAAAAATATTCAAAATTATCCATTTGGAAGCTCAACACTCCTTGTGCGTGAAAAGACAATACAGGGACCAGCTCAAGACCTAGGTTTTTTAGTAGTTCAGTTTTCTGAGTGTTCCACAGTTCCTCTTGATACAAAGGCACATTTGTTCTCCTAAAGGTATGACTTAAACCAGCTTAATTCGGCACTGAACAGTGTCTCTTTTCCAAGGGTTTGTGCTGTACATCCTGCCCTAAGTGCTGGTCTAAGCAATAGAAGGATTTCAGTGTCACCCAGAGAGCTCAGAACAGAGGCCCAGCCACCCCAAATCAGCATGTTCCTGCTCCTGACTTTCAGTAAAAGTGAAACTGGTGGGAAGCGAAATCCTAAACACAAACAGACCAATCTAATGAACATTTCCCATTCCTCAGGTGTGCATAACTATCCTCCAACAGCAATCCTTCCATTGCCAAAACAATCTTTGATCCAAACTAAAACTGAAAAGCAACTCACAAACTTAATATGTAATAAAAATGGTGAATTATTCTATTATGGAATTGCTTAAATGTGTCCAAGCAGCAAGTGGTCCAGGATAAGAGATAGCCTGGCTGCTCCAGTAGGTCCAGGCACCTGATCCCTATTGCTTCATGCAGTGGGTATTGGAAGAGACTCTGGAAAGAGCAGCCTGATGCAGACAGAGTGGCATTTTAGGAAGGCCACACATTTTCTTTCTTACTGCTGTGAAGAAGCCCAAGCTCATTGACTTGCAGAAGCCTTCCACACTCTTATTTATTATCCTCAGCATTTGGAAACGGAAGTGGTTTTGTGGGATCAAACATAGGTCATTACTGCCTAACGCCCATTTGTTAGTCTATACAAACTGAATTTGGTACTTCCAGGTCTGGCTCCTAATGGATGTTTGCCATTATTATTTAGCAGAGCAGCACACCTGACAAGACTTTTAATGCCTTTCTCAGGAGAGAAGTGAGGGCTGAATGGACCAAAGGAGGGAACCCTTTCAATCTGAGTGCTGGTTTCTCCAGCAAGGGCTGGAGGCCTCTCAGCCAGGCAATGGGGGAAATGGGCCTCTGGTCTGCCAGCTTTGTAAGAAAAATTGTTTAAACTTATCTTAACATATGAGGAGAAAGTGGGTAAGGCTGCACTGGGGGTCAGTCTGTACACTTACACAGTACAAACTCCCCCCCTCCAGGTTCATTTTTACAGTCGCCTTGACGCCTGTCTATAGCACTGCAATTACTCATTTTGCCTTCTGCCTTCCTTCTCCAGCAACTATTTCCATCTATTTCCTAACACACTGATCTTCTCACATGCATATCCTTGATCCCCACGCTAATTTCAGACATGACCTTCTGCAGAATTCGAGGGTATATGTGGAGATAAAGGCACCCCAAAGGGCACTCACATAAGCCCCTCAAAACTTATAACCATCACCTGCAGTAGCAATTCAAGGTACCAGTTATCCATCTGCTTGGCTCCTTTTTCCTCATGTACTTCAGTAATGGAGTTGGAAAAGAAGCTGGTTGCAGCAGACACATGGTATGTTAAAAATTCATTCTATTTTAGACAGGTCAAGATATGGCCCCCAAGCCAGTAAAACCCAGCCAAAGAGAAGAACTACACAACAAGCTGCAGTGCTCATTACTCTCACAACTTCAACTATTGACTAATTTTGATTAAAATCTACAGCTAATTGTCTTTTAACATTTAGCAAGCATGCATTTATCTAAATCTTACAAGATCAGATGACACTGGATATGATCATCTGAAGCACACCTTTATTTTCAGCTCAGTTTTGAAGCTCATGTAATTTTGTAAAGAAGCAGTTTGAACAGAGGGCCCTCTCAGGAATGTGTGCATAGGCCCCTGCCCATAAAATCCCCTGGAGCCTCCGTCCCTTCCAGGCTTGAAGAGCTGATCAAACATGTGCCCTTCCCTGCTTCTCAGCACACAGTGGATAAGGAGCAAGCTGCTGGCTGAACACATGGAAATAACCCTGACCCAAACCAAAGGTTTTCTGCCTGGAAGCAGAACCATGTAAACAACCATATTTTTACTATTTTTTGCTCTGTGCCTATTTTGGGAAAACAGGTATTTTTCTAAAGCTCCACAGTGATAAGAGCCACTAGGAAAACAAAAACCAGAATATAGCAGCAGCAAAACCTTAAAATGGGGGAAGAATCTGTTGTTATTATATTGCAGATGTTCTACTGTCATTACATTGCAAAGGTTCCATATTGTTAGAGTGTCATACCACCTTGATGTTTCTCAGAGGCAGCTCCTCTCTAAGCACTGCCTCTTCCTGCAGTAGCCAACTGACTCCAGTTCCCCCTCAACCAACCAATCCACTCTTTTATAACACTCTTCTTTTTATTGGCTACAGCTCTGGCCTGTTAAAGTCAGGCCTGTTCCTAATCTCTAATAATTGACTCAGCTGCAACTCCTAAAGGGGTAAGATTACTTTCTATACTACCTCTATTTTCTTATATTGTATTCTCCTACAAGAATCTTCAAAATTGGGAATAATGTTTAAAAAAAAGTTATGGTAAATTTTCTTTGAAATGTGTAACATGGCAATTTACTTGAAGCATTTCTATTTAAGAATCCCACTTTAAAGTCTGTTAGGATTTTAAGTTTTGGCCAGCCTAAATTCTTCTCTTAGATGGAACTCCCATGGATTGCAGCTTGAATAGGACATTCCCACTTCTGGTAGGATTAACTAATAAGGCAAAACTGCTCCTTTTATTGTGATGACTAAAATTCCTCTGTAGCCAAAAGCCCAACAATACTGGCATGTGGCTTAGACATTTGTTGATTGAATACTGTATGTTGTCCTGGAGCCTTGTATACAAACAGGAAAATTTTTAGAAATATGTTGTTATCACAGAAAGTGAAAGGTTTGGTTAAGAAATGAAGTATTTAGTAAAAAAAAGGTTATTATGGGTCTGCCATCTATCAGGTTAAAAGTCTAGGCAAGGCATGCATTCTGTTTACACACAAATACATTATTGATTTCTAGCAGTTCATTCATTTGCATAAAAAATCTGTATCTAAATAGGATCTTCAGTTTTAAGCCATATGTACTCAGAGCTTGACAGACTAAATAGTATTTAAAAGCGTATTCCTTACATACGGCAAAATGGAAAATATTGAAGTTCTGCACCGCAGAAAACAGAAGATTTTTAACAATGCATAGGAAAACGCATCTGTTAGATTTTACCTGTTCTCGAGGCACCAGAGCTGCACACTTGAAATGCATCTCCTTTCAACAGCTTTGTAGATTTTGTATCATAATATCACTTCAGACATTTGTTTGAAGGCAAACAGCAACTCTGTTTTAGAAGCAAAGCCATTTAAATCCCATCCAGTCCCAGATTTTTGCATCCAATTCGTACTGCGATGCCTGCGAGTTTCCCTGGTACAGAACAAAACAATGCTGCTCTAGAGACAGACATGTACAGCAAACTTTAAGAAAATGTTCTAAGGTAAACAAATGAGGTTAAAGAGAACAGCAATAGAGACACCCTCAAGATTTATTTATTCAAAACAATAGTTTATCATCTGTTCCTACTTCTGAGCCACATATGTGCACACTCCAGAGTGAGCAGAGGGGACGGCAAAACACAGTTGCTGCAGTTTGCTCTTGGCTTCAGGAGACCTCTGAAGTTTCCATCCTGGAGACAGCATTAACACAAAAATCACACGAGGTGCCAGGTTCAGAGCTGAGGTCTCCTCACTACTGACTTATTCTTGGCCCTTCCCCTCCTGGCTTTTATTAATCTGAGGATTCCTGAACTTAAGCTCTGAAACTTCATTTCAGTGAATGTAATGCAATTTTCCTCTTTTTCCTATTGCTCTATCTCTTAAAATCTTTTGCAAATATTCTACTATATGCCAATATGCTACAAATATGACACCAAAATGAGGGGTGGCACAGCCAGCCTGCCTTTGGAGTACACTGACGTGGATCCTTTGTGACAAGGTCTGTATCAGAGAGAGACAAAATAAATATTGCTGGGAACAGCACTGGGTAGGGACTCATTTTAAACTGGAATGAAGAAAGTTGCAAAGAAGAGGAGCTGAAATAAATTAAAAATGCAAAGTCATTGGGAGATCCCAGAGTGTGCAGCCTTTCTGAAATTAAGCTACATTTGCAGACATCTGAAAAGTCTTAACAAAATAAATGTCCCCCAGAATCTAGAAAAACTGTCCTTTGGTAACCCAACTATGCCACTATCAGCTTATTCCAAACAGCTGAAGAAGTGAGCTCCACTGCAGAAATAAGGCAGCTGTTTACCTGCAATGAAAGGCAAAGCTGTTGTTTTGATCTATGAAAGAGAGTGGCTGAGAGGAACAGATTGTGTTAGAGCTGGGATAAACCCTCAGCTAACTCACTCTCACTCACATCCCTGTGTCAGCTGAGCCCAAGCACCTCCAGTGGAATGGGAATATACAAATGTGAGTGGATCCAAATATTAGTCAGAATTCCACACTGTCTCACTTTACCCTCCTAGGAAGAGAAAGAAACACTCACCACTCAAACAGAAAGAAGCTGACCCCATTCAAGGACCTTCAGGTCCATCCCTGTAAGATTCCTCAAGCAAATCAAGAAAACCTTTATGGATACTTTACCAGTATTGATCTAGAGATCAGCTGCCTTAGATAATAATGCTGTGACTGTGCCAGAGCCAGACCTACACCCAGAGATGTGCAGTGAGAAAAAGACACAGGAGTTCATGCACACAGAGCCACTGTAAAGCTTGGATATGAAAGAATAAAAAAACCCTGAAATTCTCACTGTAACCTGCCATAAATAAATATTCAGAGGGTTCTTTAGCTTTCTATGCCACAAAATTATCATTAATTTCAAACACGCCACTCTGTTCAGTGCCACTTAAGTCCCCACTACTGACATGCCTGATGCTATTTCAAATATTTAAACACTGGGATTTTTAAACAAATCCATTGAATTTCACTGGAATTTGGGCACTCATGTTCTTTAATCTGCTTTCAATGTATCAGTTATAGCTTCTTAATATTTAAACATTTTCTGTCATTTATTAACTCCTGAAATACTTAGATATAACAGAAAAAAAAAAGAGAGATTAAAAAACCCCCATCCAGCAGGTTTTAGATGACCACACAGGCCAGTGTGTAAGAGCAAGCACACAAGTTCCTGTTTAGGACTGATCATATTATCGACTTTGGAAGGATTTACAGGTCTCAGCTGCTCGTGTTTCTGTACCACACTACATTACATTTATGTGTACCATTGCCCTCTACAGGATGGAATTTGGGATTTATGTAAGTGTTGCAGTTATTTTGCTTTCTAGGAGCTCACAAAGCAGCACATATTGAATTCTAGAAGTGAAAAACTGTAATTTTATCACAGAAGGTTCTAGATTCCAGATCAGATAAAATATTCTGTGATATAAATAACCAATGATGAATAGAGAGTACTGTGTACACTGTGTACTGATCAGCTGCACCAATAAGTACAAAATCATATTCAGAATCATCCCTTCAAAGCACAAATATGATTGTAAATACAAATGCAGAAAGCACCTTTACCTCCCAATAATGGCTTTTTTTCTATAATCAGTATTGTATACAGGACATGTGCAATAAACACTTTCAAATATCTAGATTATTTAAAAATATATCCCATTTGAAAAATATGAAATGTGAAAAGCATTTAAAAAGACAAGAAGAAACCTGCAAATTCTGCTCTGGCATTCTGAGAGCACAGTTCTATCATTTTATTTCACCATCATTTGCATTCACAAAGCCACAGCAGCAATTCTGGTTACAGAAAAAGAAGATGGTTAACTTTTACATGATATTACTTACATAATAAGCCTGTATTTTCACTGAAAATATGGCCTCTGGGCACACTTAGGATACTGGAAAAGGTTCACGATGTAAACAAAACCCGAGGTATGTTTATAAGTACAAACGGACACTGATTGAGATCTCAGCAGAGCAAGTGAGAAATTTGGGGACTAATTTAAAAAAGGGCAAAATTCTCATGGAATTCCCATCTGAAATTTCAGTCTTCAGAAAGTATTTATCTGTGAACTTAAAAGTGCACAAAAATGAGTTTCAGCAGAAGCACCGAGATCATCTCAATTTCCATCATTATCAGAGCTATCACGTCTCCAGTTTCATGCAATTTTCAGATTTCAAATTAAATCAAGGGATTTTTATAAAGACAGACCAAGAGGCCACTGCTTCAGATTAGCTGTTAACAAGGTTCCCTTCATTTAGAAATTAAACTTCATTGTGTAAATCTCATGCATGAAAAAAATCAAACGGGTACAGGTAGGCCTTCTAAAACAGGATGAGAAATCCTCATCAAGGCTTCTACCTGTGTCAGTGGTAAACAGAACTTTTTTAATCATTATTCGTCTTCCTTTTTGTTAATTACAGAAAAGGAGAAATAGTCTTTATGGAAAGAAAAGTTCTTTTAAAAAGACATTTAGAAAAGCATTGAACAAGACATTAATAACAAACTGAAAGGATAAGCAGAATGGAAGTCTGAAAAATTCTGTATTTGTATTATACAGGCATTGTTTTCATTCTTGGCACCTTATTTTTCATGTACATAAAGAGAGCAAAAGCTACAGCAGGGTGAGACAAAGATCAATGCTGAATGTATTACTTGGCATTGGTCAGACTCAGTTTAATAAGAAAAGAATTGATCCATTAAGCTAAACCTAATTCTTGGCCGAAAATGGTTGAAATCTCTTCTGTATACTGCTAGCTTCATAAAGACCTATAATATTCAGAAGAAACAACTCAGAGCTGAGCTTAATAAGATTAAATGTATTGCAAATATACTTAACAAGAATCTATCAAGTTGTTAATGATTACTATTAATATCAAACAATTTTTGTATAGAATTTTTTATTTGAGTGGTTGTAAAATATAACCATGTGAAATGCAATATAAAAAGGGGTTTAGGTAATTTGTAACAGCTACAGTTGCTGAACCAAAACCTTAACCTATAAGATATAGTAATTTATTTTATCAATCCAGTTTCTCATACAAGTGCAATTCAATTTGTAAAGTATTTAAGTGCCAGTCATTAACACTGTATAGCAAAGTGCAGAAGGACAGCATCTACTATATGTGATTGTGTTATTCTGTGTGAAGAGACTGCAAAATAAATTACTTTTCCTGTCAGCAAGGCTGGAGCCCTATTGTTAAAACAACTTCAAATTTCTATGAACTGCTCGACAAAGCCCCGTTTGGTGGCTCCGACAGCTAAAAGCAGCCCTTGGTGCTGTGGGGACGCCCTGTGCTGCCAAAGGGACACAGTGACAGCCACCTCACTCTGCCACTCCTCCCCTGAAAAGCAGGGGTGCAGCACCAGAGCCCATCCCAAAGCCTCTGGGAGGGCCCATCTTGCAGCACGGCATCGCTGGGATGCACCAGCAAGCAGAATCCCCACCTTGGGAATACATCAAAGAAAAAGAGCAGGAATTCTGCTTCACCAGAAGAGGACAGACCTGGAATCTATTCAGCAGTGCTTACAATCCAGTTATTGTTTTAATTAAGATGACAATGTGGCAAAAATATAGGCACACAAAAATCAAACCTCTGAATTCAGCAAAGAGAATTACTGAAACAGTGGCTAAGAGTAGATGGAAAACAGCACTGGAGGAAAAGACAGGGAAGGAAATGGAAAGTACTGAAAGTCAATTATTACATGCCCAAAGGTGAGATGTGCTGTCTGGCATCAGAACCTTCTGTGGTAAAATATATATTGAAAATGAAGAGAAAAATGAAAGAAAATTAATTTATGAAAAAGGCATATTTAAGGTACAAAAATAAAGACAGGGAAGACAACTAAAAAAATTATAGCATGGAATTAAGAGACTGACACACTGATAAAGAAAGCAAAGGGGAAAAATGAAAGGAAAAGTTCACATAAGGCAAGGAAATTGTAAATAAAGATTTTTTTTCTTTTCAAGCACATAAAGAGCATAAGGTCACTGAGAGAAACAGAAGCACACCTATGAAATGGCAAATGGCAGTTTGCTAACAGGAAAGAGAGACTGCTTAAAAATGAACTCTCTATTTTATTGTACATAAAACAAGGTTGGGACTGATGACAGGATCAGACATACATTTCCTGGGGGAGGAAGAATAAACACCAAAGAAAATCAGTACCATGCCAGAACAGCTCATCAAGAAATTAGGAAGTCTGAAGGTTGACATAACTCCAGGAATAGACAGGATTAATTCAGAGCTCAGAAAGATATGTCAGAAGAGACACAGAAATTATTAGCAGATACATTTAACACCTGGTCAGAATATGAACTGGACTCAGGAGAGGTTAGTGATAACCACTATCTAGAAAAATACAAACCCTAGACTTCACAGCCATGTCAGACTCTTGAAACATTATTATTTCAGGAAACAATACCATTAGGAGTTTGTACAGCTGCAAGAGAAACTGCTGGCACAGCTCACCAAAGGGATATCAAGCCTAAAGATGCCCTCAGCACTTTTAAAAGAAGAATTACAAGTTACTGATCATAGTGGAATATATGGGCACAGATTCCACACTCTCTAGAAAAGCTTCTGCTACATTAATACACAGAAAACTCATCTACAAGGTCAGGAAGTGTCGGAACTATCAGTAAGATGACAGGTTATATTACAGAGAGAAAAACTGGTCAGCTCATCAATGAAAATAAACTGGATGAAATTCAGACTGACTGAATACACTCAGAGAACTTGAAAACCTGGCAAAGCAGAAGGATAGACAGATTCATTCAGTGTAGACAAATTTATGATAATAACAGTAACAGCAAATAACAAGCAAAGGGGCTCTACCCTTGGAAGGTGTTCAGATCTCTCACATTGATGAACTTCATTTATTTCAAATTTTTCATTATCAGTCCTTGTGACACAGAAATTTCCACAAGAAGTTAAAGCCAATACAGAATCTAAAAATAGGTTAAAAATGTTTTAAAAGCTTTCTAAAATTCAAATTTCCAAGAACTGTATCTCTCATCAGCCTGTTAATTTACTCAATTTCAGCAGATGCTTCTAAGATCCCTCTCCAGATGTTTAAAATCTTGACTAGCCGAGATAGCAGCATTTCATCTGCAATTTCTATTCAAAGTTCACCTGATTTTTAAACCTGTATTGAATAACAGGAGCCCTAATCCAGTTCAAGCAGTGCCATCATTGGTAGCAGCCTCAACTTTATCACTTTAGCCACAATTCTTGGACAGACTTGAACATCCCAGTAGATTAGAGCTTAGATGGATTCTATTTTTCTTTTAAATAATACATGTTGAATTATACAAATCACAAACTACTTGCAATGGAATGCTCTTTTAAACCAGGCACATTTTTTAACTTCCAATTTTCCAGCACAGTAGCTGGTTTTAAAGGGAAGTTATATTAAATGATTACCAACATATTAGCTGCGTGCAGTGGAATGGGGCAGTAATTGCTAGAGAAGTGAGAAACTGACAGTTAAAATGGAAATATAGCATGAGCAAAAGGAAAGGGGAGATGATTTCTAAATTTCACCACTCCTAGAACAGAGTCCCTTTTACAGAGCAGGTGGGCAGGTAACATCTTCAAAACGAAATGGGATGAGTGAAAAAACCATTTATATATTTAATCCAGATATAGTTACTGTCAATCTAGAAAATAATCTTTTCAACTAAACATTAGTTTACCTAACTCCAAGCCTTGATATATAAATTCTCTTACACCTGTGAGATGATGTGTTTTCTCTTTAATCTCCATTTTGGTTTTTCTACTGTCTGCTTTATACATTCCTCCCTAATCAGCCACAGCTGCCATTGGCCTCAAGGCAGGATGTCATTCAGTGCTATTACAAGTATTGCTTTGAAGCAGAAGGATGAAGATGGAATTCATACCTGTTTGGTTGTTAATGCTTAAAGAGGTTTGCCATAAATTCCTTTAGAAAAGCAGAAACTAGATATGCAAAATTTAAAAAAAAATACTAAAAAAATATAAAATATATGACATTCAAAAGTACTCAGTTGGCCTAATTCTGTTACAAGTTTGACTTGTAACAGAATGATGCAGAGTTAGGCCAGCACTGAGCACAGGAAAAATCACTCCATACAGAATGAACTCTGATCAATGCAGGTTTATTTTTTTATGACTTAACAGCTTGCAAAAGGAGCACATTGACAACTCTCTGTTTCTCTACACAGCACGTCTCATCATGAACCAGTGAAGCAGCAGCTTCTTGTTGAAATTAAAGCATCTCACACCTACTCTCTAGAAGTGAGGAGACTTTTCTCCATGCCTGTCCAGCCAGAGGAGAAAGCTACCAAAATGGGGAGTTTTCTGATGAACACCTTTCAAGCACACTGATCACATAAGACATGGTATGGCCAGCTGACAGTCACAGCTTTTAACCAGGACTGAGATGGAATGAAATGCAATCATATCACTAGTTTCTGGAAAACTTTTTATAACCAGTGCCAAATTCTCAGAGTGAGACAGAGATTGAAAATCTTCAGGGAGAAAAAACAAGCCACAGTAAGAAAACACATAGAGATCCCTGATTCTGACATCTGTGATTTCTGTCATGCCTATGATGTTTCACTTACTGCAGTTTTTATGGGCTGATTTAGTCCTAATAGAGGGAAAACCGAAAGGAGAGCCCCAAATCCAGTAGTTATCACCCACAATTTGTCTTTTCAAATGAAGCTGTTAAAGCATACCAGAAAAAGGTCCTGGGAAGTATCACTGTGACAGAACATGTCTGCAGTGTATAGGAGGCACAGGAGGGGGATAGGGGAAGTTGTTAGTTAAAAGGACCAAATAGAGGAAAAAGGAAAAGAGAGAAATTATGGTAGAGCTAATAATATGCCTGTTATACAGTGAATGCTCTTGCATTTACCCCATTTGAAATGTGGTACATGTTATTGTCTATTTTGCTTTTTAATTTTCAGCATGGTCTCCTTCAGTGGTGCTCGTGTTGAACTCGGGAGTTCCTTGTTTCAAATTGTAGTGGAAACCTCATTTTGAACAATTTAGTCAGGCAATGAAGGAAAGCTGGAGGTAGTCAGGCAGCAGAAGTTTCTGCTATACCTTAGCATGCTGTCCTGATTATAGTGCTATTATAGTTTGCTGTTCATAGAAATCAAGGAATTTATGAATCATTAAAAGGGGCAGGCGACAGAGAAGCTATTATAATAGCACTCAGAAATATTACAGGAACTATCACAAAAGCTACAGTGTTAATACCATTGACTTAATATAAATGTATTTGTGAAATTACGTGATAGCTGAGGATGTGGAAATGCCAAATTTTCAGCCTCAAACCAGTCACTGGCATGTGCACATTTTTTATGTATGGCTACATTCATACAAAACTGGTTTAGGGGTATAAAAAATGCACCAGAGGTCATTAAAAGTGCATAGTGATTGTGTAAAGACTCTGGGCTGGAGCTTGTGAAAACACAGCCTTGGGAATGTTAACAGACCTTATACTAAGTTCCTCATTTACTTATCTTTTGCTCAGAATTGCCCAGTGTATTAAAGTTTATCAAGTGCCAGACACACCAGCCCCTAACGACACCAGTGGCCAATTCCATGCACTCTCCAGCTCTGAGAACAAGACTTCCTACTTTGTTTTTTTCCTTCAACAATGCATCCATACAACAACAGTGAGGCATTTTCTTTGAGTGTGTAAACACCACGTATTCAAAAGACAGGATAGAAACATTTGGAGGAAATACTTATTTTGGTTGTGTGAGGACCTAATTTTTAAAAGTTTGACTTTTCGAACTACCAGTGTGTCTCCTGGAAACCTGAGCAACCAGTACTTAACATGCACTGCTACCACCAAAGGCTTCTATGTTTGTATTGATATTATTATTTTAGATGCATAACCAAAAAGCTACCAAAACCAAATTCAGAACTATTAAAAAATATTTAAGTGCTATAATTTCAGGAAGTTATTCAGCTGGATTTTAAAATGCATATCCTTTGAACAAAAGTAGTAGATATTGAACAAGATTTAAGACCTTACATGTAAACAGAATCAGTTGTATCATAAAATTTGCTGATTTTTTTTCTGGTCTTTCTTACACCTGTAATTTTAATTGACTGTTTAATTGAGTCAATGGGGCAGAACCAGAGCTATTCTGCTCTGCTGCTATAGCAAGTTTCAGCCATGGTCATTTTGCCTCATAGAACACTTCCTGCTCCTCAGTCAGCCCTTACCTCATCCCTCTGCTCGGTATTTTCCCAACATCCTTTAAAACAAAGGATCCAGACTCCATGCAAGAGAAACCAGATGAACTGCACTAACTACAGCCCAATTCCCCTTTCTCCTCTTTGAACTAGAGAGGCCTGGCAGTTCACTGAGGGGGTCAGGTTTGCAGGCCATTAGCACAGCTGGGAGCGCCTGCACAACACCTCCCCACGCTGCTCTCACTTGTTAGAGCTGCAGCCAAGCTTTCCTTGCTTTGATGGCCACTGAAATTCATCAAGTTCAGTTCTCAGAACACATTTAAGACAGAAAGAAAATAAGTATCTTGACCACTCTGCTCCATCTTTTCTTGGCTAATGCATGGGGGAAAACAGGCAAAATTCCTCAGTTCTATGTTACCTACATTACCTCCTTCCTAGGGCAGCTTGGGAAGTTCCTTCAGTTTCTTCAAGCCCCAATCCATCCTAAGGCCTTCTTGCCTTACTGTGCTGTAGAAGAGGCACAGCCACTCCAATTTTATATTCAAAGATTCTTCAACTTAACAAGGTATAAAGGACCAAGAAAAAAGTATTTAAAGGCTGCTCATCCATGTCTCAAAGTGTTGCTCTGCAGCATCAAATGCAAAATGTTGGCCTGTATAGAAAAGACACTGCTGGCATTCAGACCTTAAAGAACAGCAAAGAAACTGGGTGGAAGGAGGTGTTCTCTACCTGAGAGGAGTCATTTAGTCCCTGACAAATCCCCAGTAACAGTAAGCTGTAGTTTTACTCTTCATCCTAATAGCTGGGATAGAGGAATTTATACATATAGGTTTTCACAATGTTTTGTCTCAGAAATATTTATCATTCTAAGAGGCAATAGATGACATTCCATAATGCTACCTCTTACTGTAGTTAACACTGCGGGGAAGAAATCTGTCTCTGTCCTCAAGTTCCATTATAATAAAAAAAGCAATAAAAGAAAACTAACAAGTGCATATAAAGTAAATAACTATTTCTGACAAATATATATTTGTCATCATAGCTGCCAAGTGATGTAATCACTTGCTCTTCCATCACAATTGAGGACCACCACAAACCAGTAATAGTAACAGTTTATTTTTATATAGCACATCACATTTTAATCAGAAAGCTCTCTGCAGAACAAGGGCAAGGTGATGAGGGACACAGCCAAAACCTGTCCTATGGCAACCTACAAAAGAGAGTCAGGAATCCAGTGCAAAAAACTGCCCAAGTCTGAGATTTCAGTCTGTCTGGGTAAGCTGTTCCAGCATTTGACCACCCCCCCCATGACAAATTCTTCCTAAAATCTAATCAGTTTTCCCTATTTCCCTATTTTCCCATGCCCACTGCTTCTTCCCTTTTCACTGAGTACTTCTGAGGAAAGTCTGGATCTGTCTCCTTAAAATGACACATCCTCTCCCATCACATACAGGAAGACAGAAATGAAGTCCCACTTCAGCCTCAAATGTAATTTTTCAAGAACATTCCAAAATACCATGTGAGACAGCTTACTCTACTAAATTTATGTATCTCGGAAGGAGAAAGTGTTGTATCAATGCAACTGGGATTTTAACTTTTCCTAGAAACACTTCAGATAGGATTACTCATTGATAATTGATGAATTTAAATTACTTCTGACAATTAACAAAATTACAAGTGCAAAGTCCTGCTTATTGGCAAATAAAATGTGCTGGAATCTGCTGCCTTCTTCATGTAATATTCCCAGTGCTGACTCCCCAGTGGGATTTTTCACAATAAAACAAGCTGGTTTGTGCCCAAAACACATGTGATAATAAAGCTTTCCCTTATAAAGCTTATATTGTGCAACACATCTTGTTTATTTGTGTAAACTTCTACTGTGCACTTGTGGAAGGCTCTAACCTGAGGTCAAGAATTCTTCGAGAACTGCCACAGTTCCATGAAAACAAAATCTTTTCTTAGCAATAAAACATCCCAGGACTCCTGGTGGGTGCTGTGCCTGCAAGGATGGATGCCTTGCAAATCCAAAGGGCTGGGAGAAGGGAAAGCTCTCAACATTCACCTGGTGAAAAGCTGTAGCTCCACAAAAACTTCAAAGAATGTGAGTAACTCACAGGCACAGGGTGCACATGGAAAAGATGACAGCTCCTGTATGTTAGCTCAAGTGGAAAGCTTGGAAGTGCTAGAAACCCAGCAAACATTGATGTGTGTATGTTTTAATGGAAAACAGAGTAGAAAAATGACACAGCAACTGACCTTGACAGTTTTGCGAGGGATAGTGCTTCCATGAAGATTGGTTATTCCCACTGAGTGCCACAGGGCTGTCCAACAGGAGACAGAGGTCCTCTAAATTTTTATCTTTCAAATGCAAGTATTTGTTGTGGAGAATGCAAGACTGAAGTTGCTTTTAAATGTAAACCACTTAAATATGGTTCCTACATAACCTGAAGCCATTGCTCAGGTTTTTAGTTCTCTAATCCCACACATTCTTTGTTTTCATTTGCAGGTTTCAAGACTGACCAGTCAGGTAAAGCAATTTATCTGTTTTACACAGATAAAAAGCACCATGGAAGAGATAAGAATTAGGCTCCTGCTATTAAATAATTCCTTCTATCACCTTTGCAATTTTAACAAAGGATTGATATTGGTATTGACTTTCTGTTTGGCCTTTAACCAAATAGCCAAATGTGTGCACTGGTGCCAGTAACAGCATCTGGGAGGATCTACAGCAAAAACTAGCAGAAGTGTGTCTTGTTGAGGATTTTTTTTCCCTGTGAAACTCAATTTTTGCATATTTCACTTTACAAAAAGTCTTCCTTATTTCTAACCAGATATTTCTTTACCCAATTTGATGCTGTAATGCTCATTGTGAAGGAAAGACAAAACCTTCAGCCCTTTACCTGGTGCTTTCAGTCAAAACATGTGACCAGCAATTGAACACCCTTCAAACCCTCGTTAAAAAGTACCTGCATATTTCATCACGTTTATGGCAAGGCTTAAATGGGGCTCCCGACAGCTCAGATTCTCTTAACTCCAATGTTTTAATGAAACCAACAGTGGGGATCAAAGGTTTCTCTCATACTCTGTTTCCTTACTAAATGCATAAGGTCCGGCTGAGCTAAATGTCACATTCTGACTTGCTTGATTTAGCCCTGCTATTTAGTAGTAATTATGGACAGAAGTCTCATTTAGGTGTATTGATCCAGTCTTTAACATGAGGAATAAATTCAGCAGCTGAGCTATGGAAAACACTGGATGAATTCTCAATTCATGGCTCTCCACAAAGAACAAAGGAGCAGCAAGGCATTTGCTGTAGCACCAATTCTCACATATGTATGTCTGGAGTTAAACACCCTAAAAAAGCTTCTCCTCGGGGAGAAGCCACAGCACAAGCAACAAAAAACCTGTGGCCCATCAATAAAGCCATGGAAGAGGAAGGTTCCAATCCTGCCTCCATGGAAGGCAGTATCCCAATTCAGGAAAGCATTTAATCATATGTTTCGGTCCATCAGAATTCATGAGAGTCCTTAAGTATGTGCTTATTTTTAAAAGATGCTTAAGTGCCATTGATTTCAAGTACATGTGTAAGTGCTGTCCTCAATATAAATGATTTCTGAAACCAGGGTTGATGGGAGTTTTATCACTGATTTTAATAAGAGCAGAACAGAAACTGAAGAATTTAAGAATTCCGATTGCTTATCCAAATTGAACGTCTACATGACAATAAGGAAAGTATAATCATGGAATGTTGCATATTTACATTTCTGCTACCTAAGTAAAGAAATTCTGAAATTAATGAAAAATCCTAAGCCCCTCATGCTAACAAAAGATATTTACCACAAAGGGATAAGAACTTCCCTATCTCTGTATCACGCTAAATTTTAAACTTCACACATATTTTCCTATTTCAGCGATTTGTGGAGTTCTTTAAAGACTAACAATACCATTTTCCAGTTAAATATACTTTTTTTTAAGTTATAAAAAATCCATAATATAATTCTATGGGAGTTACCATAATAGACTGTAACAGCTGCTATGGTCTATTGTGTAAATAAGTAATTACAGAATTTACAGACTATCATGTAAATATGTAATTATGGACTTTTTAAAATGTGCATTATTTCCTCGATAGTCTATCGTTTAAATATGTAATTATGGACTTTAAAACATGTATTATTTACTCAGACTGCAACAGCTCCTTGGGACAGAGCTGTTCTGGCCTATTGGGTAAACATGTAATTATAGAAATTTTAAAAATATGTATTATTTATTTGCCAGTGCTGCTGTCAATACATCATGGGAGCCATTTGGAAGTTGGTACCATATAGTCAATATTCTGTCAAGTTTTCATTAGTCACTTGAAGTAATTCTCCACGTGTTCTATTCTGCTCCAAGGAAAGAAATGCTCCCAAGTATGTGCTTCTGGTGTGGTTTAATTCCAGAGGAATCCAGTTTTGGTTCTGGGAGATCACTGCACAATGAGAATCCCAGTGCTGGAAGTGGGTCTGACCCCTGCCAACATTATTCTTCGCCTCAGCTAAAGCATCAAGGCAGGAAAAGCCCCAGAGCACAATCCATGGTGCCACTTGGATCCCGATTTCTGTGCACCTTAAGCAGGAGACATGTTGGAGCAAACAGTTCTGCAATTTATGAAGTGTGGCATTTTTGTAATATACAGAACTATGAATTCCAGAAATGCTTCCAATGACAAGAAAATATTCTTCAAAGTGGTGGGAGAAACTTATTAAGGGGGTTTCACTCATCCAAGATGGAACTTCAAAGACATTATTATTCTGAAAAAGGGGTAATTACCATTACCATTAAATATTTATGTTTCTAAATTACCCATAGGCCCCAATCAGAGATGAATTTTAGGTACTCTGCAAACATTTATGAATATCCCAACCTCAAAGACTTCACAATTTAAGAAATATTTTTGAATATATTATACTCCATAGAATACCTTTTAGAAGCAAAATGAATGTGGTCTTAGGCCAAAATGTATGCACTGAGTTTATGATCTGCTGTGTCTGCATCTATTTACCAATAATTCTAACATTTAGGCATGATTTCCCTAATAGACCACAGCAAAAAGCAGAACCAGAATAACTTATTCTTGTAAATATATAGGACAGTTATGTAGTATGGGACTGTGTTACACTACAAACAATTCTCTCCTTACATTGGAAATCGGAGTGGAATTGTCATTTACTTAAAATTATCTCCTCACCTAGAAAAGAAGAGAGAAGATAAAACTCAGAAAGAAAAAGATATTCCAAAGATAAGGAACATTGCCATAGTAAGAAAGATTTATTATTCATTTTTACTGATGGCACTTTCCCCATGGTCTCTGAGCCTTGTGTAATAATAAAGCTCTAAGAACTGAAACTAAGTAGAAAACAGTAAGAGTACTGAAAAAGCCAAAATAATTCCCAACCTGATGAAAGATGGCGGAGCAGTGGCTGGAGTTAGACTGAGTCCAGCAAAGTCAGCTTAACCCTTTGGGATGGATCAGGACTAACCAGTGCAAGGCTGGAACATGAGCTCTGAGGAGCAGGGGAAGAAGCTGGGATTGCTTAGGCCTGAGAGGGGATGACTGCCAGGGACACAGGGAAGTTCTCCAGGCTCTTGAGAAGACAGAGAAGAGTGAACAGACTCCTCCTGATGTCCAATTTAGATAGAACAATTGCTAATGAAATTCAATATGCCGAGGGAGATTTAGATCAATGGGCTACCCAGGAAGACTGCAAAATCTTTGTGGTTTCTAAAAATGGAGTGAACAAACTTCCACCAATAATGGCACGGGTATCCTGCCTTTGAGAAAGGAAGACAGACTCTCCACATCCTTTTCTGGCTGGTTTCTACAGGGCTTTTTGCTCCAGAACTGACCACAAGCTGTAGACTCAGGCCTATGCCTAAAAAAAATCAATGAAACCCACTAAAATTTTAACAAGAAAGAGGTTTGTTTTTTTTAAAAAAAAAAAAAAAAAAAAAACCACCAGAATGGTATAGATACATGGATCTTTGATACAGTCTAAATAATGTGTATTTCAAGATCCTATTTCGTATTAGTTCTCCAGAACAAGAATGTCTTGCCCCCTACCCAGAGTCTGGCAGCCCATACTCAAAGACAGCTCTGAGAAAGGGCAAGATTGCACCAGGTTGTTTTGAACTGTGAGAAAGGGATGTGTGGGAAGACCCTTGCTTATCTCCATATATGTACCATGAACATGTGTGTTATTTTCAGCTTTAAAAAGGTCACAGTTTATTTCAGAAAAGCAGAAAAAAATAGTTTCATCCCAATCTATTGTTCACTTAGCAAGAGAAAAAAGCTGGCAAGAAAATGTACAGGAGAAAGGAACAAGAGCATGAGCAAGTGATAAATGTGGGTGTTGCCACATGAGAACCAACAATCCACATCTGGAGCACAGAAGCTGTGAAATCTGCAGCCATGACAAGGATTTTCAGCTCTCTGTGGTGAGTTCCACTGACCATGGATTTTCTGTAATAACGAGCCTGGCTTTCTAACAGTAGTTGGAAATTGCTGTTCTCAGGGCAATTTACCACGTGTTTAGAGCAGGTAAGTTTCACAGGAAGAGTCTCTGCAGGCTTGGAACCAAACACTGGGATTTCCTTCCAGAACCTGGGAAACTGCCATAGTCCTGGCTCTTCTGAGCTGTTTATTCTGGAGCTCAGCCTGCATTTGCAAGGTCATGCTGGATACTACTCGTCACACTGTGTTGCCTATGCGTGAAATCCTCATTTTTTGCAAAGCTCACAAATATATATATTCATGTCATAGCACCTTAATGTCCAGGGATGGTTGGAGCATGCCAGAGCAAGGGGGGCTGCTCCACATGTTGTGCCTTAGTGTGACAAAACAAGGCCAAGTGGGAAGTTGTCAGCTGGAGACTGGAAATCTGATGGGAAGGTTTCTGGAACTAGGTGGAGAGGAAAATATAGACCTTGCCTTGTGTGTTTGCAATTAGTTATGTGTGAAGTAGATCCGCCAAATTGGGAAGCAGTGTCCATTTTGTAGCAGTAATTATTATTGTGAAGCCATTTTCAAGGTGGGATTATGGGCACTAAACCGCTGGGACTGGCTGTGCTGCCCATGCGTTAAATCCTCATTTTGTGCAGACTTAATGAAAAAGATAGTTTTCTGTAATATGTTCTGTCTTGTCAGTTGCTCCTACAGAGCAGTATTGGGATGCTTTCTTTGTGCTTAATACATGCAGTGATAATTTTTTCACGTGCTCTTTCTGTAAATGTTCCACCACAAAACATTCTGTTAAACTGGAATTAAGGTTGTAAATATACATTAATAAGTTAGAGCAAATTCTGTACTAATTGCCTACCCACACAACCTCACTGCCAGAGATGGAGAAAATGCTGCTGAAGAACATTGCAAGCTGGATTCTCATCCCAGAAATGTTGCTCTACCTCCACATACAGGGGTCTGACAGAGAATCAAATTCTGTGCTGAAGTTTATAAGAAACACACACTTGAGTATCAGGAATGCAAAGTTGCACTCCCACTTTACAAACAGGACAGGATTGCAAAAACACTTGTCAGTGGCCTAAATCTGCTCTCCTTGGAGTAAATGGCATTTTCACCACTGGCAATAGAACTAAGCCAGTAATCCCTCCTTTTGGAAACCCTGTCCTGGGAGACATGAATTCAACAAATCCTATTCTTTGTGATTTGAATTAAACAAAACAGTTTGGGTTTCTTTTGTTCCCTCAGCTAACGCCTTTGTACAGTCTCATCAGCCTTTCACTTACAGTTACATCACAGGATGAACCACACAGCAGAGTGATTTCAAATTTACTTTCTGTTCCAGCCACATGAAATACATTCTACTGTCAAAATTCTCTGCTAATTCCTTCAGGAATCAGTCAGTATTATTTTGCCTGTTAAGTCTGACAGATCTGTCCATTCCCATGGCTGAAATTAATTTTTTTTTCTGTTTCATAAGATCATATTTTATCATCAACATATTAGGAGGGAGAACAGTATCAGAGAGCATGCAAATCAGATAATAATTACCAGAAAATTAAATAAAGGCAATTAATAATGATACCTTTCTCTGTATGATAATACAAAAATTCACAATGGTGTTGTGAAGCTTGGTTTATTCCTACCTGTAATTTACTTTGAGGTCTTAGAATAAAAGGTGTCTTGAATTGAAAAATATCATTATTAGCATAAAAATGAGGTATGTTCTATTTATTTTGTGTATTAATTTAGAAGAATATATTATTACACAACTTTATACTGTAAGCACAAGGTCACACAGGATATGACTTGTCACACTGTGTTGCCTATGCATGAAATCCTCATTTTGTGCAGAGCTCTGAAATATATATTCATGTCAGAATATCTTACTGTCCAGCGACAGCCCCAGAGTTTCATTCTATCACATACTGGGGAAAGAGATTCAGCATCATTTGAGAGGTCTCTTCTTCTCTCAATACCCGAATGAACTCTCATTAATCAAAAACCTACAAACACTCACCACAAGAGAGCCAGCCCCAGCAATGCTCTCCTCAGCCTGAGACATGATGATATCCATTCCACCAGCATTGTTTTATCATTTCGGTGTGACTATCGTGGTCAAACAGCCAAAACAGAGCATTGATTTTACAGTTACTAGAAAGCAGAACCTAACTTCACTATAAATGAATGAAATTGTTTCTAGGGATGGAATTTCTCTGGTACTGCCACTGTTCCACACGCTGCACAGACCTCAAGACAGATAATGCACCCATCTCCAGATTTCCAGTCAGCCTAGGAGCACACACTGGAAGTTCAAGCTCTGCTTACACTGAGCACACCAATGGTTGCAGTTTGAAAAACAAGAGTTCCTGCAGAGCTCTGTTAACCACCTACCCATCAAATCATCATTGTTTTGCCCAGATTTAGATGTTTTTCTCCTCTAAACACATTCCTACTGCAGAAACAGAAACAAAATTATTTCAGTGCTATGTCTCAGAGCAGCCTTTTTTTTTTTTGTTTCTTTTTTTAGCAGCCATTAAATTGAGATTTCAGAACAGTTTTTAGTGGGACACCTTGCTCAACAAAATTCTTAAATCTAAGGAAATGTCAGTTTTCATGAAGAAGAGAAATATTACTTTGGTCTTCAATAGCACAGTAGAAAGCAACAGCAGTTTAGAGATCAGAGCAGATCACCAGTGTAGCCTCCAGACCAGAACAGCAGGTTTGACATGATACTCAAGCAAATAGCCAGAACAGAACAGCAATTAACAGCTAACAGGCCACTTAAATTAAGAGCTTTCCTTGAGAAAACAGCCTCAGACTTTCTAGGAAGTAAAGTGACAAAAGATGGAAGCGCATGGGGAATTTTCTCACAAGGCCTTTTATCCGCAGAGTGTACAAACCTCGAAAAGCCTGGCTGAAATGTCGATGTAGGGGAATGTAGCTGCACAGAGGAGGGAATAACGAGAGGAAAGGAAACAAGAGATTTCGAGTAATGACCTTCTAAGCAATGGAAACATAACTTTCTTCACTGACGTCTCCAGAGCCAAAATTTTGCATGGCTTGACATTTGGTGCTAACCTGTGTTTTGTACTCTTGTCATGCAACATGTCACCACAACAGCTGGTAATGAAAGACAGACATCAAGAGTCTGTAGCCAGCCACAGCCCTTGGTCAGGCCACTGCCCCTCCCTTGGTGGCCCTAGACTTAGCAAAGGGATGTGTACACACACTGAGAACCAAAGCTACAGCCCCTGGATAAACACACCCAGCCGTGGCACCTACAAGCACCTCCCACCACTTCTGTTTCATTCGATGTTTCGGTGCACCACCACCACCCTGTTGTTATGAGCACAGGCTTCTCACCATCACACAACATACAATATTAAAACTCATTCCCACAGATGAGCAGGAAAAGTAATGTCTCAAACTCCCTGTCCCAAACCCTTTTTCACTTACTGCTTCATAACTCTATAGTATAAATCATTTTTCTTGCATTCATGAATTTGACCTCCACAAACTTTTGAAGTCAAACAGTTCAAAGAGTTAATAAAGACCTATCTTTGCTGCTTTTCTCAATCTCACATAGCTCAGTGCACTCTGAATTTGGGACATGTAGGAGCACAGCCTCAGAAATATTTGTACGTTCAGCACTGTGACAGAAAAAGTCTGGAACCAGCCAAGTGTCTTCCCCGGCTCCTACATCCTGCCACCTCAGTAGTCATTTTGCCAGTCCTTCTGCTGCCGAGCCCTGGAAGGAATGCATGCATCTCCCAAACATGCCGATATCGGGATAAGTGCAGTGCAGCAGGACTGCAGGACTCCCAGCCAGTTTATTCGGGTCACAAAACCAGGGGAAGGCCACTGCCCCTTAGCCACATCCAGGAGGGCAGAGGTGCCAAATTAGTTTTACAGCTTTCTAGCACTGAGATGTGTCTGGGGCCCGGGGACTTTTTGATGGACACATGGGAGCAACACTTGCAGCCTGCTTGAAAGGGTCATTTCCACATTTCACAGCAGTGGCCTATGGAGGGGGGAAGGGAGGGGGCAGTGTCAGATCAGCAGTCTGGGGGCTGGTGTTGGCAGGGGGAGGGACCCAGGCGCCTCTCTGGCTGTTTCGGAGGCGCGGGGGGGGGGGGGGGGCAGGACGTGGAACACAGTTCTGAGCAGTACCAAAAGCTAAACCTGTTCCTTGATTTACGGAGGTTGGGAGCAAAAGGGTTTTGGGGGATAAAATGTAAGGAGTGCATATGTTTTAGGGCAAGATCGGGGTCGGTGCTGTTCGGGGGTGAAACTGTCGGCAGACAAGGGCAGTGAGGGAGACTGAAACAAAAGCATTGGGGGCAAGGATGTTTGGGAGCAAGGGCAGAGACCATTGAAGGTGAGGGTGTTGGAGGCAGATGGCACTTGGGGGATAAGAGCATTTGCGGAGTAAAAACATTTCGGGATAGGGCATTTGGGTCAAGGATATTTGGCAGCCGGCACGTTCGGGGGTGAGAGTGTTTTGGGGAGAGGGGTTCTGCGCTGCTGCCAGCTCCCACCGCCTCCGCCGGTGCCCACGCTAGCTCTGCGCTGCGGCTCTCGGACACCGGGAGAAGGAGCCTCATCAAGCCGCCCCCGCCACCGTCCGCGCGTCTCTCCCCGCTGCCCATTTCGGGGCCTCTCGCTCCCCAGGAGCGGAGCCCCCACCCGTGCCCGGGCGGGCAGTTCTCTGCGCCCGGCGGGGCACGGCGGCGGCGGCGGGCGGGGGGCGCGGGGGGCGGCCGCGGGGGCGGAGCCGCCAGTCAGCGCCGGGCGCCGTGACCCCGGGGCGGGGACGGGCACAGGGACCGGCGGCCCCTGGCCGGCACGACGGCGAGCGCAGCCCGTGTGTCCCCCGCTACACAGACACACATACACACAGACAGACACACACACACAGACACAGACACACGCATCGGGCGGGGGGAGCCGCTCGCCCCCGCCCCAGCGCCCGCCCGGGTCCGGCCGCCGCAAGCTCCGCACTTACCCGGGCCGCGGCGAGGTGTCGGCGGGCGGGCTCCGGCGAGCCGCGACTGCGGGGGGCCGGGGGGGGCCGCTTGGGTTTGGGGGGGTTTCCGTAATCCAAGAGGCTTTGGGCTGCCAAATGTAAACACTCCGCCATGATTTCTTTGTTTAGATAATTGAACCTGCCTCCCTCTCCCTCGCCGACTCTCGCTCGCTTTTATTTATTTATTTCCCCCCCTCCCGTCATCATCATCATCATCATTATGGCTTGTGTGGGGTGTTTTTCTTTTCTTTTTTTTTTTTTTTTTAAGGGTGGTTATTTACTAGCTGCATTTATCAATTGCTGGTTTTACAAATATTTATATGTATATATTTATCTTTAAATATATCCCTATGGCGGGGCGGTGGGAGGCTTGAAGAACAGGAAGTTGTTCCCGCAGGTTTGGGGGTTGAGGTTGTACCTCCTCCCTTGGCTGCTGGGGCCGGTGGGGCCAGGGGCAGCGGCCGCATCACCTCCCGCAGCGCCCGGAGCTCCCAGGGAAAAGGCAGCGGTTCCAAAGGCATCGCCCGCTCCAGCGGGAAGGATGCTGTGTGCAAGGGGGAGACGGGTGGAAACTTCCAGCCTTAAGTTTTTTGCATTTCCTAAAAATTCAAGCTCGACAGGAAAATCGAGTATATTATTATTATTATCTATTCTTCTTCCTATTATTATTATGCGGGAAATCCCTGTCGGGAAATAGGGGTTTATTATAGGAGCTGTACAGGAAGTGTGAGCATGACAAGTTCCACCTGCAGCCCTCCTTTGGCAGCAAGTTTCTCTATTTGGAAATACCAGTGTATTTCCTGTCAGTACTACTTGAGAGAGACCTCAATGCACTTCATCAGTGTCCATAAACACCTTTCCATAGACCTGATCCTATCAGATGTCAACTTCCCAAGGCTTTGGTGAAGTGCCTAGGGATGCAGGAGGCTGACTTGCAGTGTGCCAAGCCTGTCAGCTGCCCCACAATTCCCATGGGGTATTTGAGGAATTGTAGGCACCGCATCTCTCAGGAATTGTGCTAAAGACTCCAGAAATTCTCCATGGCTTGTATTTTATTCCTTTTTATATTAAGGAAGAGCACCACCTCCTGATGTCTGCCTACTCAATCATTTCTAGGAGGTCCTCAAATGCCACAGAATGTACAGCATTACCTTTGCTATTCATGCGCAGAAAGAGCAATACAGCAGAGACAGTATAAAGAGTTGTTATATTGGAAAACAAGACAATTTACTCACCCTGTTACACAATAAAGAGAAAATGCTCTGTGACAGCTACCAATCATCAGATGGCTTCCAAATCTGTTTTGCCCTGAGCCTCTTGCTACAATACTGGACACCATTCCCGCAAGCAACTGCCTCGGCTTTGGAAATACACTGACTATTTGTGCCTTATTGTACCTTTAATATTGTGTCTGCCGTGGGCAGAGGTCCTCTCTCTGCAAAGGGATCACCAGTCTGGACTCCTGAACCTTCTCTAACTAATCCCTCATAAAGCCATTGTTAATTGTTGGGATAAGGAGCTCTGCATGTATAGTGAGCACAGAAAAAAAAAAGTATACATATGTATTACACTGACACTCTATAGGAATACAGGGTTGCATTACAAGTTACATTTTAGAACTGCACAGGTATTTATAAATTATTTTAGAGTAAAATACTGAGAATCTGATTGTGTCATGGCCAGAGTGGAGCAATTGCCGTGCAGGCCTTGGGGTTGCTCTCAATAGTTTGGCAGCCCTCAGGTCACCTCTCACAGTCTGACCTCACTCCTGTGTTTCAAATATCAAAACAACCACCATCACTTGGTTTTCCACAGCGACCCTAGCTCTGCTGTCCTACTTTTTTCTAGTTCTTTTATGCAGAAGTTCAAGAATATTTCCCAGTTTCTGCTTTCTCTGCTTCCCTTTTTAAGGTTACACTATTTACTTACGATGCTATTTTTATTTCCCTGCTAGGATTTCATTGCAATCTCCCCTTTGTAGATTTTTTACTTGTGGCCATTTAAATTCATTTCAGGCTAGAACTTGGCATAAAAGTTCGCAGCTTCTCAGCCAGATTTGAATTACTATATTTAATCCATACTCAGCTCTTAGTCTTTTTTTTTTTTTTTTTTTTAAATGAGAGTGAAGATAGAAATAATTTTGTTGTGGTTCCAAATGGTGCCATCATTCTGTACTGCTTTCAGATCTTGTCTTCATTCCACTAACTTTTCAAAAGGACATGCCAGAGCATTGAAGATGTGACTTTAGAAACATGTTGCTTTACAATCCTTTAAAAACAGTTTATTTCAGCATAAAACTTTGTGAAAATTAAGCATTGTGGGTGCACATAGGTATTTTTATTGCACTCTTAGATATGACTTGCTGAACAGCAAAGCCAGTTTTCACGTGGGCTTTAAAGAGGCCTAAAGTCTTTGTTATGCTTAGAAAAACAGATTTGCACAATTGTGTTTGTGTTACTAATTTTTGGGAATATTCAGGTGGTGTTTTGTTGGCTCGGTAGATAGGAAGAAGAGGTAATGACATGCAGATTTTTATTAAACAAGAATACATTAGACACCTTAAATTTCCTTTGTCTATTCATCCATTTAAAAAAACAAATGCAATACTTAATCCAATATGAATTCCACTGTGTAAGTCCAGCTGAGTAGTTGCCTGAGAAATATTTCTATCAAGTCAAAGTTTTGTTTGCTCCAGGGTCGTTGTTTATTATTATTATTATTATTATTATTATTATTATTATTATTATTATTATTATTATTATTATTATTATACTTTTTTTGTTACAGGGACCAGAAAACAGCAGAGCTACTGCTGGTATTAAATAAATGTAATTAAGATAGTGTTTTTTATCACAGTACATGCATAGGTGATAGAGGGGTCCTGTGATGGATCCTGCAGTCTTTCACTAACTGCTGGTTGGAGACAGTTTCACCAGTCAGACTGGGCAGAGTTTTCCAACCTCTTGCTTCCAGCTGTGGAAAGTTATGGAAAATCACACCAGACCTGCATGATAGTATTTCCTCTGACTTTACAGAGCTGCTAATGATTGATTTTATAATTAGCTCTTGCATCACACCCGATGTGATGAGCAGGAGCAGAGAGGACCCTGTGGTGCTGGTGACAAATGGGATAAGTGGCAGTGCCTGTCTGCAGAGCGAGCAGGCCCAAATCCAGCAGACCCATGGCTGAGTGCATCCTGACTGCTCTGCTCACCTGTGCAGGGAGCAGGCTGCTTTTTCCATGCTTTGGAAGAGGCTGCCAGAGGGGCACTAATTACTGGCCTGAATGGGGATGGAAGTAGAGGGATCATAGGAGAAAGTGTGCAAAGAGCTGCAGTAACGTGATCCATACTCAAGAATCTTTATGATGTCTATGATGGGGTATCTTGTGCTGGAAATGGGCCCTGAAAAAGGCTCTTTTGCAGACAAAGTTTGAAAGAATGTCACAGATTTTTAAAACTATGGAAAAAGCTCAAATAAAGGGAACATGCACATTTTCTCCCATTCTTCTCGTTTGGAGCATAAGTCTTTATGGTAAAGTAACTAGATTCTTTGCAAAGCTGTTTTCTGTATTAGTTTACCTTCCCTGAGATTGCATTTGAAATGTGTCTGTAAAAAAGCAATGATGTGTAGACTGGGAGTGTTTTAATCAATGCAATATGACAATGTATCCCCTGGCCATAAAATGGTTGCAATGTGAGAACTCTGTAATAAGCTGCACTGTTGTACAAGGGAGTAGAGAAAAGCTCTTAAAAACAGCACTAAAAGTCTTGCCTAAAAAGATAATATCCAGATTCTAAAGTAAAGTTGAGATTAAATCTGTCAGCCTAAGAGCCTGCATCTACTGAACCAAAAAAAAAGATTCAGGTGCTGAGTTTCTCTTTCCCAAGCAGATCTTTCCACTGTAAATATGAGTAAAAGCACTTACAGAAGAAAATATGAAAAATAAAGTTTTCTTTGAATGCTTTGCATGGAGTTAACAAATTGCTATTGCACAATAGTAACACTGCATTAATTATGTCACTATTTTTCCTTCGTGATAGATTATTGTTAGTAATTCATCACTGTAACATATTAATAGTGGTATTAGTTTTTAAACAGAACAATCATATTAGTAGCATACTTGTCATATTAGTGAAAATTAACAAAATGATGAAAAATTGCTACCAAGGCTTTGGGGCTCTAACACTGCAAGGAAATCACTTTTTTCCCAATCCAGCAATTTTTCAATGAGCATATATTTTCTTGCAAAGATAAAGAGACTGTTTTACAGTGTTCTCTGTCCAAGCCCCAGGAGCTATTTAAAAATATTTATGCCATCCTTTTAATGCCAAATGTGTGCATTCTTTTATGAGTCTAATACTGTTACTTTCTGCCTTTAAAAAGCCTGTGTGCTGCCATTCACAACCTCTGGCATGAGGTTTGAGGCCATTAACTCCCTTTTTGTTGGGGATTGGGAGTCTATACTGTCTGGTGAACTTCTGGAGCACAATCCCACTGCCTTTCTAAAGGATTAAGGAACATTGCTTGCAGAGCCACTTATTGTGAACTTGTCCATGTGTCTCCCTTTTAGGGTCGTTGTTGAGGGGGGTTCTGTTTGTTTGGAAAGGAGGTAGCCTCAGGCCCCTCTGAGCATCCTCCTTGCCACTTATTCATCCTGACCTTTTGCCTTCACAGCATCTTTATCTCTACCATGGGATCTCTTCCTAATATACAAAGATGATGTATAGGCTTCCCTCTAAGAGTAACAACTTGAATTAGGGAATGGGATTAGAGAGTGGATTTCCTACTCCTTCCCTCATGAACATCTGGTGCCTCAGAATCAAAAAAAGAGAAAACATTGACAGAACCCTGAGTATTCTGTTTGGAAATGGAATCACTGGTTTTGCCCACTGCTTTGTGAAACCAAGAGGTAAATCTTCAACCTTTCGGGTGTTTAGAAGCCATCAAAATACAACATTTTCCCCATTTATGCATCTACTTTGGGTTAGCTGTTTTATACTAAGCAGTTTCTTCAGCTTAAATCTGCTAATTTAGTGGAAGACATTAATAGATTTCATTTGATTAACAACAGAATGTCACACTGGGAAAATAAGTATTTATGGCAAGCAATAGGACACAACAGACCTATTCAATAATCACTTGAGCCCAGTCATTCAAATGCAAATTAAATGATACATTTCTTGAGTTTTCAGAATGACCACAAAGATGGCTTTATATTCTTGTCTGTGTGCAAGATTGCTTTCTTTGACCACGTGATTCATCAGTAAGTATTTTGGAGATTCAGAAGCACAGTCAGAACCAGAATTCCCTCCAACAATCCTCAGTCTGTTTTTCACCAAAGTGTCTCTAGACAAAATCCATACTGCCACAAGCTGGAACCATCCTAGTGGAGTCAGACACTGAACAAGCCTGCACCAACCACAGATGTGACCCACACATACAACAGGGTTAATAGCAATGTCCTCATTGCAAAGATTAATTAATGCTTATAAACAGCTTTTATTCTCAAAACTGCTTTTGGATTTGCCAGGCCACAGCATCTGTATGAACAAAAGAATGTGCAGCTGTTACACCTGGGCTGTGCTTGGCTGAAAAAAGTTCCTCAGGAAACATCCACAGTGATGCTGGGACCAGCTTTACAGTGACCCCAAGTCCATACCCAATGACCGTCTGCCCTGAAAGCCTCCCAGCTTCTCCCATGGCAGCAAGTCTGTGTAGGGTTGGAAGTGCTGCTGAGCTCCCAGATCTCAGCTGGGACTGGCCCCTGTCCCCACCTCTCCCACCTTTACCACTCCTGTGTGTAGAACTCACGTAGGCACAGCACAGCTCACACAGGAGCCAGAGTGTCAGCCTGTGCCAGCCCCAGCACCCCCTGCTCTGTAGTTCCCTTTGTTGGAAACTCAGCTTTTCTCTGTGTTTTTCCTAGCAGCAGACAAGCCATGGGGAGAAGCAAGTGGCATAGGTGACCTCCCCTTGGTCTGTGAGTAACAACAGAGAAGTGAAGTTGGAATTTTAGTGTCCCTCTTCTGAAGTTTAATTTCCCAAGTATTTCTGAGCTCTTAAGGTGTTGTGCAGATGATGGCTGCAAGCAGCTGTACACTTCCAAATGAAAATCTCAGCAGTGATGTTTATAAAGTTGTGCATGTTTTGTGGCACTGATTTTAATACAAAACATTAGATTGACATCCAATCTACACATAACGTGCATTTGACTGACATGGGCATTTTTTATACATTGATGTGACATATGCCAAGCATAACAACAGCTCTGACTGACAACACAGCAAAAAAGGACTCGTGTTATCCATGCTCGAGTCAGAATGTTTCCATCCTTCCCTATTTAGTGGTAGTAATTGTGCTACACATAAGAGAAGATATTTTTGGAGTAGTACAGCATTGGAAATTGGCCCGAGTGGCACATAAGTCCATGGCAGAAAGAGCAAGAGGTCTTTTTAGTCTCTAAGCATTTAGAAAAGATAACATAACTAGGGCTCCAGTGAATTGGAGTTGTCAAAATTCACACCTAAGAGAAAGGGGGTGTTGGGCCTGTTGCCAGGAAACAGCATCTGGTATCACATTTCTAACAGGATGCATGCATATGAATGCAAGTGGGAGCTGCAGCATGATAAATCTATCCCAGAAACTGCACCTCCTCACGTCTGCGTTGTGGCACCCGCCCATACAGACTTCCTTGCCCTCATTCCCTAACAATACTTTACTCAGCAGCCTGAGTTACTCAGGCAGGTCATCTGCAGGGCCAGTTACAGGTTCACCTTCTGTGTGACTGGTGCCACAAATTGGATGCTGGGCCTGAAAGCAAGCCTAGCTGCTCTTTGTGTGGGTATTTTATTATATTATGTTAATTGTATTACATTTTCTTGCACAATATCTAGTTTGCTCCCTGGCTCAGTTCTGAAGCCTCACCAGGACATGATTTGTGTGGACAGGACTGCATTAAACTTGCCTCCCACCATTCTCCAGTCCTCCAGCACCATCCCACCTTTAATATTCTCTGTGTCTGGATGCCACTCTCCCTGGTACAGCAACCAACTCTCACAGTGTTTCAGTTCCTAAGAGCACAGACACGCTCACACAAGAATAATTCTGTTGCGTGGACACGGGGGCAAGACAGAGCTCAGAGGAGATCCAAGGTCAGTGTGATCTTGGCCAGCTGATCCCCCCTGCCCAGAGGGCAGAAGATGTATCTGGGCCTTGTTTTATTCCAGGAAGAGAGATACAGACCTAGGAGACGGAAGAGAACAGAGTGGGGTAATAATGGAAGTATTATCTGTGATCAGGGCACTGAAATAGTTTGTTAGTGGAGGTTAGAAATATTCACTCTTAACTTTTCCAAGACTGTGGGGTTTCTTTGGAGAACAGAAATCTCTGGAATATATTGGTGTAAAGCCAGACCAAATCTTGACTGGAAATTCCGGCCCCTGGGCAGTCTTGCAGTGATGGTCTGAGCAGACATCCAAAGACTCTGGGATACCTGGTGTCCTGACAAAGTTCCCAGGACTGCCTCATGATGTGATACTAAAATTGTAATAATCAATATTGAATGGACACAGTGTTACTTAGTTTTCGTAAATATTTCGTAGTTCATCAAATATTGGAACACACTCAAAAAGTAAAACCTGAATAAATAACAGGATCTTATTCTAGGCATTCAATCTATATCTCAGCATAGTTTTCACAGACCTCGTTTTGTAAACATCATTTCTATTCACTCTCAGAATGGGCCATAATGAAGGAAATTAAGATTTCTTCATTATTGTCTTTTTTTCCCATTAATTCCCAGCATTATTTGTCTTTGTTCTACAGTTTAAGTGATTTCATACTTCTTAGATATAAAAATTTGTTAAAATTTAAACTACCTGACAACATTAAAATTGAGGCAGACAAGGAGATTTAGGAACTGGAAATGTAAATACCCTTTCCTGAAAAAGTAAGAATTTCTTTTCTAAAAGACAGTGTCCCCCTTGCTTCCCCAGTTAGGAGGATGGCTGCTGAATGGTAAAATCTGGTCATGGAGAGTTTTAGTTGCCCCTGTAGGTGTTGGTCCAGAGTAACAGAGAGGAAAGGCGGGATACCAGAGATACACAAAAAATTAATATTCTCACAAATTATTTCTCCCCTTGTGTTTAAAATGCCTTCCATTTCAGATGGCCTTTGGCACTATAACTGTTCTGTGTTACAAAAGCTTGTTCCTTTTGTAACACATCATTGCTGTGTCTTTGTATGAGTGTTATATTTATTTTTAAGCAAGGCCTTGACAGACCTATTTGTTTTATTTGTGGGTTTATTGCTAATTTTAATCACATTTCCCTTGTATATATGCAATCTCTTAAACTGTGCCTTGTAATAAAGTGCTGGGTTGCTCTTGGGCAGAAGGTTTTACAGGCACATTTTCTGAAGAGAAAATTTGTCATATATTATGGTTATTCCCATCACATCTGAAATCAGGTTATCTGGCTTTTTTTTAAAATGGGTTTATTTACATGATTGTTAACAAAAAAGTTATTTTCAAACAAAGGGATCTTTGAATGGAGAATCATCAGTCTGAGTAAGAATCTGTCCCTAGCTGAACAGGACAGTATTGCTTGGTACTGCTGGTCACTTGGTTTAGAATTCAGTCCTATAAGGACTGATTTATTTGAATGCTATTTTTGGGTTGTTCAGTACCTTCTAGGATCACCTGTCTTACTGGAAGATTCCCAACACTGATTTGAGAACGCACTTAATATAAAAGCCTTAGAGGAAATTTTAGTGTAGAAAGTGCCCTTCACAAAGTTATTGTCACATGCCAGTTAATTGTAACTGCAAAATATTCGCTTTATTCTTCATATTTACACACAAGAAAATTCTGCAGATACAGATATCAAAGATCTCATATCAGCTGAAGAAATTTGCTGGTTTCAATTGCAAGTGTGCAAAATAACAGGTGAATTGCAATTAGAAAAAAATGTCCAGTGTTCAGTTTTCATAATGCATTTAATAAAATATTTTGAAGTAATTAATAATTGATAGGTTTTTAATATACTGCCTTCTTGGCAATTGTCAGCAACAATCTGTATCACTTACTAGGAAGAAGTAGGGCAACTAATTTTTAGTGCACATGAAACTGGCAAATTAGAACTGGGAGCATATTCAGAAGTTCTGTGTTATTATGGTGAGTAAATAAGTTTCCTTGTAGGCATGTTAAATGAAAACAATAGTGGAATGCAGTTCATGTATCTTATTCCACATAGATGTTTTTACAGCCTGCTGTGATTTTTTAAATTGTGCCTACAACAATATTAGTTATCAAGAGCCTTTTAATTAATTACAATAAATTAATCATGAATGTTTTCTTCTTTAAATCAGCTTTGCATGTCTTTTGCTTTAAATTTTCTGAAGTACAAGTTCTGGATGGACAAGCCATATTACCAGATTTTTTTTTTCCAGATTTTCCCTCTGTTTTGTGTTATTTTGGCTGGTTTCGTCTGCCAGAGGGTACAGAAGAGCTTTGCCTTTCAGAGGGATAGAGATGCTAAGAAGCAAGAATATCCCAAAGTGCATGAGGCTGTGTGCTACATTCCAGTCTCCCTTAGCTCTCATATCAGCACAACTAAAAGTATGGGCCTTCTAAGATTTTATATCAATGTGTTGTTTGTGAAAATGAGAGATTAACAAAAACCTGGTATAGTGACCCCTCAAATCAACATCGTGTTTGAGGAAGTTTTATTGTGCCCTGTGAGGCTTCTTTAAAAATGTAAATTAGCTGGAGATGTGTAAAAATGCAGCAAAACAGAAAAACCTGCTGGGGAGTGGGTTGCAAGAGGCCACAAATAAAAGCAAGCTTTACCATTGCAATTACCTTGGTTTCTTTTGGAAAAGAAGTACATGTGCAAAAAAAATTAGTTCTCCAAAGAAGTTTCCTATTCTTTGTAAACAAAAATTGCTTTTGGATAACACTCCACTTGAATTGTCGGTACAAGTTTGGAATTGAGAACTTAAGTCTCTGGTTTACTCACAGAAACTTCTTTGTATGTTAAATTTGTTCAATCCTTAAGTTCAGGTCACTCTTAAAACTCGAATGTGATCTTATTTATGAAGACTAATTAATACTAAAAAAAATGTGCGAGTAAAGAGAAACTTTTTGAGTCTGTGTTGCACAAGAGAAATACAAGAGCTAAAGACCTAGAATCTCCTGCTGACCTCTGGGCTGTGGTGCCTTGATCTATCACCAGGGAGGCCCAATGTATTAACCAGTGCAAAATCCAAACTGGGAAGGGACAGTCTGTACCTTTGGCTTTTGCAGTCTGAAATGCAGAGGGTTATTTAAAATCTCACACACAGCTCTCAGCAAACTCCTGTCTCTTTGCAGAAGATGCTGATAGATAGTTATGATTGCACAAAAAATTGCATATCATGTGGAAATCTGCTGTGGTTGTGATATATGTCCAAATGGGGACTCATTAGGCAATCAGAGTTAATTTAATGTGTAACTCCAAGTAGGGTTTAGCTTTTATGTTTGGAAATTCTACTTATTCTAACTCCTGTGTCCTATCAGATACTTAATCAAAAGTAGTCACATTTCCAGCCACAGAGTACATGTAGCACACCAGAAACACTGTCTTATGGTTGATTCTGACAAATAAATTCAGTCACTTGGAAAAAAGCATTTGGGAGGGTGGAAAACTTTCTGGATGGCAAAGAATTATTTAGGTTAGTCAGCACTACAGAGCACTGCAGAGATGTTCAATGTGACCTAATAAGCTGCACAATGGCAGCCAAATTCAGCAATGGCAGCCAAATTCAGCATTGACAAATATGAAAATACACATATTGGAAGGAACAGATTGAATTGCTCATGCACATTGCTGGCTTCTAAATTAACTATAACAACTTGGGAAAAGGACCTGAGGGTCACTGCGGGCAGCTCAATTAAACATCTGATCAATGAGCAGTGGAGGTTAAAAAAGAAAACAAAATGTGAGAATGTAGAAAGAATGGGGTGGAAAACAATGATAATATTGTAATTCTGCAATTATACACATTGTTGGCACACTCTCTCCAAATACAATATTCATGTCTGGTCATGCCATCTTAAAATATGTAGAGGAAATAGAAGAAGCCCTAAGTTAGGCAACAGAAGGGAACAGAGACAAGGAGAAACCTCCATATTAAGAGAGATTTAAAAGATAAGAAGTGTTCAGTTGGAAGAGAAAATTAATAAGTGGGGACACGATAGAGAGATATAAAATAATTAATGGTATAGAGAAGGTCAATTGAATGCTCCTATTTACTCTTCCCCATAATGTAAGAACAAAGTGACATCCATTAAATTGAAAAGAAACAAATTTAAAACTGATAAAAAGAAATACTTTTTTTACACAATGCATAATTAGCCTGTTGAACTCCCTGCAACAAGCTATCATTATGCCCAAGAGCTTAGTAGGATTCAAAAAGGATTATACACTTATTTGGATAATGAGAGCGCCCAGGGATACCTTAGATAGGATAAAAATGGTTGGGGGTGGAGATGTATGAACCCTCATGCTTCAGGGCATAAACCAATCATTAGCTGTCTGGGATTAGGAAGAAACTTCCCCTATGAGCAAATTATTCAATAATTGTCCATTATGGGTTTTCTTGCAAATTCCACTGAAGCATCTGGTCCTGGCCACTCACTGTAGAGACAGAGCACTGGACCACTGATATGATCCAGTGTGGAATTTCCATTTCCCAAATTGCCATGTGCGTTTGCCATGAGACTGGGAAAGCCATCTCTGCTCCAAAAGGGATGGTTCCCTCTGTTCTGTGACCTCCCTGCTGCCTGGCAATTACTGTGCAGTTACTTATGTATTTATTTGTGACACAGGCAGGCCAGGATCAAGTTCCATCTCTGGGAGAGGACAGCTTTTCCATTTGAAATGCATCACGCCCGGCTTGCGCGGAGCTGTCTGACGCCAACATGTGAGAGTGTTTTATCCTTCAAAGTTCTGGAAAGCCTTTTGTGAGACTCACTGATAGTCAAAAGAGCATGTGATTCTACTGAAGTGTTATTATATCTATTTTGTTTTTTATTTTGTTCCTTTTGATAGCTCACTGGACAGTTTTTTCTCCTTTTTTCACTTGCTCCACAAGTGGGAAATACACCCTGAAACAATGTCTAAAGGAAGCAGTATTCCAGTGCTCTACTGCACTAGTCCTAATCCAGGTTAGATTATCCAAGGTAGGAACCTTAATTTACCCATCCTGAAAAATCAGTCAGATACTCAGTTACTTCCTGGGGGTGCTTCGCCTGTAGCAAAGACAAGTAAACCTGCCAATTTTTCCTGTTGTGTAATATATTAAAATGAGAAGCCATTGGGATACTTTTTCATCTATTGTCACATTATGGTTTGTTCTCTGCCATTTACCCTGTTTTTAATTCATTCATTGCATCTTATGATCAAGTTTTACTATTACTATCTAGTTTTACTATTTTACTATTACCATCTAGGGGTTTTTTACTATCACTTTTTTTTTCTACTATTACTATCTACTATTTTACTGTTACTATATAGTTTTACTATTACTGTTATTTACTATCAAGTTTTACTGTACCATTTTACTACATAAAAAGCTGCAACAAAGAGAGTGTCAGATGAAGATGGAATTTCTGCATTAAACCATGTGTGTACATGATGCAGAACCAGTGTCATCATCCTGGAATATCCCTTTTCTCCCATTTGAGACTTACCCACCAACATCTGGAAATCTCATCTACACACCTCTTACCCTATGAGTAGTGCTGATAAAATTAGCAGTAGGTCAAATAATCACTAAATACAATCTAAACTGCCTTGTTTTATTGTCAAGATTCATTGGAAGTTTTTATGGTACTGTGACCTGACAGTATTGAAAACAAAAGGGTAAAAATTTCTCAAAGACAAACTGTTTGTGGAGAAAGGAGTCAACAGTGGTGAAAATAAAGCAAGGTAGATTAATCTGAGGGAGTAAATTCTCAAAGTTAAACGAAAAACAACTTTAAAATATGTAATTGTTTCATTGTGCTGCACAAAAATCATCCTTAAACCACACAATTATAAAACTATGTTCCACACGAGAGTGATGTAAATATATTTAAATCCAGTTCATGGAAAACAGACAGAAAGAGCACTTGTAATGGTCAAATAGCTTTCATGTTTTACACCCTACAGAATGGTTTAAAGGTTTGTAAGCTTGCTTAGAGTTTGCAAAATTTGGAATAAGGTTTTTATGCAGCAAAAAATGTTTTCCTCATATGTAATATATTAGTCTGCAGTATCTGTATATGTGTTTTAATGATATGTTTGCCTTAAATAATCATAGCAACCAATCTGATTTTGAAACTGTAGGAGCCCTTAGGAGATATAGCCAGTGTTTATCAATCTACAAGTAGCAGATGCAATTTCAGATGGAATATAATGGAGAAAATGAATGATGAAGCTAAGTGCAAGGATCAGCACTTCCAGAAAGCCTCATGAATAATGACAACTAGGTTGGAAGCATAGCTGTAAAAAAGTATATCCAGGGAGACCAGCTGGACTGAGTTAACAAATACTTTACAAAAAACTTTCTGAGTCTTTGGGTTGAATTTAGCTGTAGTTAGCAGTTAGAGGAGTTAGAGGAGTTACTATCAACAACTCTGTCTGTGGCCCAGATGAGGTGAGTTTTCTAGGTTTGATTCAATTCCTGTCTCCCCAGTGTTCACACTGCAGGAATTGCCATTGGAGTGATCCAGGTTAGCATCCTTGCTGGAAGTCTCACACAGGTATGGACTGACTGGGCACAGGAGTGAACAGAGCTGGCAGCCTCACGTGGGCTCCTCTGGGTCGTGCTGGCAGCTCTGCAGAAATGAGCAGAGTTCCTGCCTATGCTCTATCACTTACAGATAGATGGAGGTCATCAGCCTCCAGGGATGCCAATCAGGGCCTTTTCTCAGCCTAGATTTCCCATTTACAGCTGGGATTCCTTGCTCCTAAAAGCTGTGGACTCTTGGAGGGTTTCAGGTATTCACAGGCACAAAGTATCAGAGAAATACAGGCAATATAGAACAAGAAAATATTTCATATTTATTTTCTTGAAAAAGGCTTTGTGACATTGTTGAACAGCCTTTGTTGCAATTGCTGAAGTCAATACAGCCCTCAAAGGGGTTTCTGCTGGGAAAGCCACAGGTCTGTGCCTGTCACGTGCCTGTCATTGAAACCACCTTTACAGCAAGGATGCAAAGTAAGTGAAGGTCACTACAGTGTAGTTTCAGAAGAGTGTTTTTAAAACTTTGTCCTTCAGATGAGTCCTTAGAGAAGTTCAGGCCCATCTTTAATGCACAGATGCACCAGTCCAAGCTACTAATTCTGTGGCATTAGCAAAAATTTTTCTTGGAAGATGTTCCACCCCCTGATCACCATTCATGCAGGCCTGAGAGCTCTCCTATGACAGCTGAGGATCAGGGCCATTGTGGTGCTGGGTTTTAGATTCTTCCCTAAAAAAGAGTTAAATGTATTAGAATAGATTTAAAAGGAAAATCTCATCTATGGGACCTGAAAATGCACTGTGTAAGGCTCTGTTTAAAAAGTAGTCACATAAAGACTCATTGCTACAGCATATTTTCTTCATTATTTCTGCCTCATTGTATGTGAAACTATATTAGTATAATGAAGTGAGAAATAGCAGGATATTGGATATTATATTTCCTGCCTAGCAGTTTTAGAGAATTTAGCTCAAGGCAAGAGAAAATGCAGCCTTTCTGCCCTGAAGAATAAACAAAAACCTGTTACAGAAATAAAAGTGTCAGTAAGAAATCAGGTGGTCTCTCCACATGCATCAGCACATTTCTTACCATGGCTTTAGAGACCTGCTTAGGGTTTGGTTTGGTTTGGTTTGATTCAGTTTAGACACACTCAGGTTTGTTACACATTTATGTGTAACTTTCTGTTTATATAGAATGGGGACATTTGAGATGTGGAATAACCAAGCTGCCATTTATCAAACTTGAATGTCAGAGGAGCAGTGCAAAGCTTCCTGCTTTATGACTTCAGGTCTCCTAGATCCCAATTAAGAAAAAATTATTTCTTTTCCTCTCTTTTCAGCTTCCATGCTTTATTTTTCTTATTCTCTAAGATATCTGATATTTCAAAAATTGCTGTTTCTTTTCCTTTTTACATATGTTCTCTTTCGTGTGCCATTAGTCAATCTTCCTCCACATAAATAGTAAATTCTTCACAGTTTTGTTTGTGAGCTATTTCACTTGCTTAGGTACATAGTGAAATTGTAGGCTATCAGGGAGAGGAGGATCCCAAAGCCAGAGATACCAGTATTTTCATTTAACAGTAGAAAAATACAGGTCTCCAAAATGCAGCAACCGAATCACCAAATTACTGATAATTGCAGAATTATCTAGAAAATTACATTAAAAAAAAAGAAGTTAGAAAATAGCAGAGAATCAGTGCTGCTGGATGGATTAGTGGACAGCAGTCTTGCTTCTAGCAAAGATACCTTCTACTCTTTTACATAAGCTTTTTTTAATGTATAGCACTGGTAGACACTTTCTTCAGCAGACTTACTTAATAGGTTTAGGTCAGAGACTTTCAACAGCTGGGGCTGAGAGATTTTGTAACTTAGGAAATTTAATAGTTTTCCAGGTATTTGTTTAAAATCCCTTTCCCTTTAACAAAAAAACAAGATGTATTCTCAAAACAGTGGACTTTCTACATTCCACTTCTACAGTGGAACTTTCTGCATTATTAGGAAAAAGTAAAATGTCTATAAGATGATATTCCTAAATTCTGATATTCTTAAATGTTAAATGCACTGACTTTGTGCTGAATCTTTGGCTTGGCCGAGTGAAGGCAGTGCACCTAGAAAAGGACACAGACCTAAGTAGCCCTTTGACTTGAAAGCTCACAGTTTATATAAATAAGTATGCAAAATAAATTTATAGTGTTCAGAATCCAGTAAGACAAATAGCCCATGTCAGAGGTTGAAGTGAGATGATTTTATTCCACTTCTACTGTTCTGTCTCCAGACCATGATGTCTACCAAAGCTGCTTTGTGAACCTGGACTCCTTTCAAATTGCCTGCTGATCTTTGGAAGTTCATCCTCTTTCCTTTCCAGCCCTGTTTGCCCTTCAAAGAGAGATCCAAAAGTTGCTGGAACTGGATCTCCTCTACTTCACTTTCCTACTGCTGGATATTTGCCCCCCTAACTCCAGTAGAGACTGCTGCAGTAAGACAAGGCCAACAAGAGTTCCCATTGCATGAAACTGCAATCACTGTCATAGCTTGGGCAACTGAAAAGATGTAAAAAAGGCTGTTCCTGCTGCTGGAAGCCACAAGGAATAAGGAGTGCTCCTGTGATATTGCTTTTCCCTTGCCATTTATTGGGGTGAAGAAACACCAGGATACCCTCATCCAAGGACTTCCCACTTAGTGCTGCTTGAGGATGTGTTTGGAGAGAATAAAATTACCCTAATGAAAGCCAGCTTCCAGCCCTGCACATCAAACTTCATTAACTGACATTTAAACAGTTGCCTGTCTTTCCTACAAACTGCCATTTATTTTCACCCTGTTAGTTTGCTCTGTATTACAACACAGCAGTTACTTCACTGTTTGGATCTGTCACTTGCAGTTCCATGGTGAATTCACATGTGTTTTACCAAAATCCCTTTGTTTTACCTTACAGCCCAAACTAAACTATTTTAAACAAAATTTCCCAGTACAGATGCCAGTTTTTTTATTTTTCAGTTGTGACCAAAGAATAGTACTTCAGCAGTTGCATACAAACTCTATGCTTTGCATATATCTCAGAAAACAAACTTATCCTAGGGGTCAGGTGATCAGTTTTGCTGGAAAAACTGTTTCAGCCTTCAGCTAAGGCCTTCTTTTCTATCAAGAGCTCTCCTGTGAACTGAGTTTTCTTTCTGGTAACTTTTCAAATTGTTCTGTATGACATTTCTGTATTTTCCTCCTAACTCAATCATTCTATCTTTGTTGCAGGGATAAGGGCTGTAATATATTCTCATGTTTGCCACAGAGCAAGCACAGATTCAACTAAGATGGGACAACCAGCAAGATTTCTTATCTACAGAGAGGGTCATCTGTTGTGCTTAAGAATATGGTGCAAATGATTGTACCAGTATATTGCTAATGCTTAAATCTACATTTCTATGTAAAATAATTTTCTCTTTTGTCTGTAGTTGCAACTTGGAACGCCTTCCTTATATGCACTATAAAATGTTAATAGCAAAATTTAGTGTGACTTTATGACTGTGGTGTCATTTTTCTCAGCTTGATCAGCTCTTTCAAATGGCATCATTATGAACAAAGTTGTTTACAGTAATAAAGCAAGAATAGTTCCAATAAAATAGTAGGTGCCTTTACAGTTAAAGAGTAGCTGGCATTTAAGAACATAGCAGCTCCTCATTCTGTGGGTGCAGAATCATACAAGTTCACAATATAATAGAGTTAATGCATGTAATTACAAGATTGCCCCCCTCAGGATTTGAGGGCATTGAAAGAGACAACAGGAAATACATTATGAATCTGAAAAGGGGAAAAGTAGCAAAATTACATATATATTGCCTGTGGAAGGAGAAACAACTGCATTGAAGCTTTGAAGTCTCCAAAACTGTGGATTACTCTAATGCACCATTATTGTTCACCAGTAATTTATCACCAGATGCTGACTTCTGAGAATAAATTGGTGACACTTAAAGGTGCATTTATAAATATTTAACTAATGTTACAAGATTGATAGAAATTACTTCAAAACTAGGTTATTGTAGGAATGTTTCAATATGTGGAAACACATATGGGTGATGTTTCAAAAGATATTTAAGAAATTATGTCTAATTACCAGCTGTAAACTTTAAAGCTCTGGGACGTAGGAAATCATTTATGAAGCGTGGGTCTCTATAAAATCCTTAAAGAAACTTCGTAGCATTAAGAAAATAATCAATAATGGTGCTTTAAACCACTTTCCTCTGTGTCCAGAGTCAGCTTGGATATGGTGCAGCTCTGTAATTTGCTGGGAAAACAGCTCAGTGTGAGAAAAAGCTACAAGACACCTCACAAGAGGGGGTTGGAAGCTGCTCAGGACAGTAATAGTGATATTTACTTGGTTAACAGTGATAAGAGGCAAAGCTGGGATCAAGGTTAAACAAGTGAAACCTCACTTGGAATGTTCATATCCTTTGCAGTAATTTATTGGCAAAGGTTTTACCTGGGACAGTAACAAGTAAATCCCAGACTGATGGTTGCTCTCCTACAGTGAAATCTAGTAGCAGTACTGATTCCATTTGAAGGCTGTACTTCAAGATTGCAGTTCCCTGACAGAGAACTGAGGATGTGATTGATTTACATGACAGTGTTTTAACTGAGAACACCATAAAATAATTCAAAACCAGTTTGACATCTTGGAAGACAACCTTATATTAAGAAATGTCAAGATTGTAGAGCACAGAAAGAGAAGCCCATGATATATTTTTTCAATGAATACCAGAAGTGGTGGGGATGCCTACCTATAAAACTCCTGAACAATGTGTTGCAGCACATTGTATCCTTGGAAAGGCCAATCAAGTAGCACATTATATGGTACTTGTGAAATGTTGCAAGTCTTGGAATGAGGAACAGAAATTTGAAACAGGCATATAAATCTGAGTCAGGCTGTTAGGGTTGAAGAATTTTCTTTTATCTGGATTACCCTGCTGCTCTTATTTGATGTTGAAAGGTGTTTATAACTGTTAAACTGGGAATGAAAAATATAAGCCAAGATAATGTGGTGTCACATTCACCCAGGAAGGCTCATTGAGGAAATCAAAGTTGTCTTTGACTCACAGGATAAGAGAGGGAGATCTGTGTCTGGACAGGAGCAGATTCCCATATTTTAACAGGAAGAACAGCCTTACTAAAATGATTGCCTTATGTTTTCTCATGGTAAACTACATCCTTATTACATAATTGATTTTTGAAAATGTACAGTGCTGCCTTCTCTTTTAATCTTACAGATGTTGAATGACTTTTCTCTGCCTTTTAAAGCACTTTTAATCACTTGAGACTCATGTCTACGGGGTATATAACACTGTGGTTACAACACACAGTGCCAGACAAACAGAATTACTTTGGCTTCATCCTTCCTATGCAAAGAAAGAACGAATTCAGTTCTGATCCTTTAGATGCTCATTACCAGACAGACTTACACAAATTATTGTCTGTACACGTGGTTGGCAGTTCCACCAAAATCAGGAAGAGTTGCAATGCAGGGAGGTAAATATTTGCATAAATCTTAGCAAGATTTAGGTCATAATAGCAAACTCACATTTAGGTTTTGTTTTAAACAAAACCTGCTGATTTCCTATGGAATTTTCTCCACAGAAGAAAACATCCAGTATGGTGGATGTCTCAGGTAGGACCTGATGTGATTATACAGAGGAGTGAGAAACACACAGCTCCAAGATCCAGTTTTCCTTTCCCTTTTCCCTGCTGTGTTCTCTCTTTTTTCCTTCTTCCCCCTTCCCCTTCTTCTGGCTTGCAAAAGGGTGGAACAAAGGAGCATAAACTGATAATTCTTTTTCACACTGGAAGGTTTTGCAGTTTTATTACAGGAAAAAATTCTTATGAACAGCTCAAACTGGAAATACTCTTTCGTAGGGAGAAAAGTATTTAAAAGTTTGCCTGCCATGCCTGGTAAGGCCAGAGCTGGACTATTTGAATGAGCCCTTGGAATCTTCCAGCTGTCTGAGTTCATTGTCACACAGAGCTACAGCCCAAGATGACTGGAGCTGCTCCAGGCTTTGCAAACCTATTACAAGCATAGGTGAGTTGCTATCATCAAATTGGAGTGTCCATTAAAACTTCAAAGGAGAAGCTTGATCTAGGTTTTCCTTCTCATAATGTGTAATACTTGTTACAGTGAGATTTATTAAGCCGCTCTCATTTTATATGTTAAATCTAGTGTAGGATCATGGAACATATTAAGGTTTTGACCAACAGTAAAAAGATGAAATTTTCATATTTTGCTATCATGACCTTGGGACTACCTAAAATGGCAGCCACCTTTAATTCATTTAATGCAATTGTGCCTAAGCACATCTGTGCTTTCCCTCTATTCATGTTTCAAGAGACAAAAAACCCATGAAAATATGAATGTGGAGTGGTTTTAGGAGGCATTTTAAAAGCCAGGTACTATGCTAGGCCAAAAAATGAGAGACCCTACCATGTAAAATAGTCTTACACTCGGCTGGTAATGCTATAAATTGAGAAGAAAAAATTCATAATTCAGTAAATTAAGTTTGAGTGCTTTGTCCTACCTGAACTAAGTCTGTCTCAGCACTGCACATTAAAGACCTGTAATGTGTGCCTTAGAAATCAATGTTAAAACAGTGAGGTTTTGCACATCCTTTAGTGCTCCATTGGTGTCTGCTCTAACATTACTAACCAGCTCAGCACAGGAAATCAGCTCATTTTCCCTGATGGCACTGACCAGAGCTGCAGAGCACAGGAGAGAAGTGCTTACATTGCTTGCAGTGGTGTAATCTAGAAAAAACCAACCAAGACAGAACCAACTGGATTCTTCCCTTCTTTGGTTCTTCATGGTACCTAAGAAACACTCAATAACAAGGTCGTTTCTGTTTAAAGAAACAAAAACATTTGCAAGGGTTGCAAACTCCATCTAGTTTATGGGATAACCAGTCTATTTGTCTTGAGCTGTTCCATGCAGAGAAGTTCTTACTTATGGTCACAGAAGATCCTATTCTCACCTCATGTGACATAGGGTAATTATTTTTTAAACTAAGGATTTATTCTGCATTTACAATAATGTAACTGAGCAGAGTACGAGCATGAATTTGTGTCTTACTCCATTTTTACGTGTAGTTTTCGAAGTTTTGTTTTCACATGATTTACCAGACTGGGAGGGCCAGTGGTATAAATGTGGCAGGCCACAGGGAAATATGCATCCTCCTGGAATTTGACAATAGCTGAGAACATTTTCCCAGAGAGGAGGTCAGTATTCCAAAGCTTCCTGTAAAATCCATGTGGAAAGACAAGCTCCTCTGGAGAGTATCAGAAAGCACCTGAATCAGGCTTCTGCTCTGAGCTGCTCTGTGAAGGGTCCTTTCACTCAGCCCATGTATAGGGGCATCGCCTTCCCCCCAGTACACATTAAGTGCCTAAATTTGCATGGAGGGGAGTGACCTCCCTGGAAAATCTTTTTTGTGCATAGACTTCATGAGTAGTGGAAAAAGCTTTTTATTTGAGGGGTTTAATTTGGACTGCTGTACAACTGTATTTAAATCTTTTTGCAAAGAACAACCTTTTGCCTACTGTCCTAAAGAATTTATTTGTTTTCATGAGTTTGTCTCACCCTTCAAGTTATTGTAACAGTTTTGTGTATTTAATATACAGTGTGTGTTAATATCACGGACAGTTTTATAACAGCATTATAACTTACACCATTCCCTCCAGCTTTTTATGGACATCTACGCTTCTGCATTAAACTACTGTAGCTTGTGGAATTTACAATAGAAATCAAGAATGAAGCCTGATGAAAAGCCTTTTAAATTGTGGTGTAGACATCCACTGCATCCACCTTGCAAAAGGACTAAAATGAAGAGAACTCTTATGTGATAATTTCTAGTGAGAGTACAGGATTACCATCCTGCTAGACAAAACATAAAGGAAAAATGTTTGTGGTACAGTAGGAAGGCTAACTTCATCTTTTTATTTGAAGTCAAGTTTAATTATTTATGTTTTCTGAGGAAAATAGAAGCAGAATGGTAACTATGCATTCTTAGTTTAATGGATGGCTCATTTTAGATTTTGTAGCATTAAAATATAACCAGTATATCTTATCTAGGAAAAAAAAAGCAGAAGAGACCAAATAGATAGGCAGAAAAACAAACAGACACCCTGCTCCTGCAAAAAATGGAGCTAGACAGTGAGGAATTTTATAATAACAGTGTGGTCTAATTACTTATTGTACTTTGAAGATATATTAATTCTTAATTTGAGAACTGCTATATAAATTTTAGTGTAAGCTATATGCAAGTGATGGAAGTTCTTATTATAGTACCAAGCAAAAAGAAAAGACACTAAAAAAAAGCTGTGATGTCCTTTTTACATTAGAAATACTCTGAATTTCTACTGAAAAATATAATGGATGACACAAGTTATACTTCACATTATCAGTAAATACTACCATAACCTCACCATGAGGCAGCACAGGTTGTCATATCCAGTTAGTATTTTGTTAGGAAATAAATGACTTCTGGTTATCATGGGCCGATGTGACATGACAGTGTAAAATCATATCCCAGGCTATGGTGAGCAAGATGATAACATATGTCACCACTCCACTAAACCTGTGAAAATCCCTTGGAATTTCTATTTATTAAACCTCATGTTCACTACTCTGTATAGTGGTTTCTCCTGTATAGGGCTTCTTCCCTGGTTACAGTGCAGCACTGCTGACTCTTAATTGCTCCTGTGGATTCCATTTCAATAGCAATCAACCTTAAACAGAGCAGTGAAAACTCTCCTTAAAGAAATGCTCTGAACATTCTTCAGAAGGGCTGGTGTGCTGCTGAATTACCTCAAGGATGGCTCTTTAGCCATCTGTGTCAGTGCTTGCAGGCTATGGATTCAGTTATGTTTAGCTCACAATTAAAGCACAGCTGACCCATACTTAAAGTCCATTACCTGCATTTAGGCTCTATTTACCCAACAGTTCTTCTCCTCTCTATCACTCACTTTCAGTTTAGTCTTCTCTATCTTACTACAGATGTTCCTAATCTTGAATTCCTTAATCAGGAATTACCATCCTGAGGAAAGACTTTGAGGAAAATTATGATTAAAGAGTCTCAATGTACTAGGTAACAGCAATTCCTGCAGAACAGTCTTTGCAAAGCAAAAAAAGCAAACTGAAAGTTTTATCTCCAGAGTTTAAGATCTCTGAGTTCATATAAATGTCCAATCTCTTTTTTTACTTTTGCCACACTAGCATCCCACTGCACCAAGCTCTACATTGTTTGAGGAGAATTTCTTCTGCTTTAAATTTCCCTGAGTGTTCTTATCAAATTATAAGATCCTAACTATCCTTATCAAGGTATTATTTCATGGCTTTTTATAATTTCTACCATGCTTCTGTGAAACTGGTGATGCCAGTTGTTCCAGTCTTTCATCTTTATCCTTTTCATTTTTGCCAGAGAGAACTGAGCTGCTTCTATATCTGCAAACCTTCTGTTTGCAGCTGGTGAACAAGATTGCACATGATATTTGAAATGCAGAGGACAACCAATTTAATGACATTAGAGACTTTTTCATATCATTCTTTTTCCTGTACCAAAATAGAATACCAAAATTTTCTACTATAGCTGCATGCCAAATGGAGGAGTTTATTGCACTCTTGACAATGCTCTCTAGGTCCTTTTCCTTTGATACAATTAATTTAGAGCTTGCTAAGGTGTAAAAATAGATTTTAAAAACCCCAACCTTGTAAATTACATTAATTTGTATATATCTACATGGATCTTAATCTGCCATCAGATTGATCATTCACCTAACTTGTTTATTTTCTTCTGAAGTTTCTTATTACCCTCTCCAGATTTGATTAACCTGAATAATTTTGTGTCACCTGCAAATTTTATTACCTCAATGCTCATCCCTTTTTCCAGTTCATTAAAAAAATATATTAAACTATACCACTCCTGCTGCAGAATATCACAGACTTGATGTCAAATTCTACTATGGTGAAAACAGAGAATTCATTTATTCCTCTTTTTTATAGCTCCTACTAGGATTGACCCATGACAAAAATTAAGTGAAATATTTTTTGACTGATACAGGAAGTTTGTTGGACTTGAAATTTCTGGTTTTGTTTCCAGCTTTCTGACTGTTTAATATCCTCAGTTTCCTGAAGGTTTTAAAGGTTAGACTTAAATGAGTAGACAGTTTACATTTATCTGTATTTTTGATGACATATTCAATGAGTTCTAATAGATAAGGGGGTACAAGGATGTCATGATAAACATGGAAAGCCAGAAAGATAATTTTTATTTACCAGATCAGGTTAATTTAGACGTAGAGCTCTTTGAGCTCAAGATGAAGAATGACAATATTTTTACACAAAGGAGTCCTTTTACAAGGAGCCTCTACCTCATTGCTGGATTATCTGCTGCATACAAAATACTGACAGAAAAATTCTTGTGAAAGGGTGGGACACAGCATTTTTTTTTGTTCCAAATTCCTTGAAAATGTGTATTGCATTGTCCAATGGTTTCAAGATATGTGCACTGATTTTTTCTTTAATTGAGATATAGTGATTTAAAATCATCTGTTCATATGATGAGAGGCTGAGAGATCTGGGGCTGCAGCCGGGAGAAGATTACTGGGGGAATCTCAATGTGCATCAATATCTGAGGAGAGGGAGTGAAGAATTAAGGAACCAGACTTCTCTTGGTAGTGCCACTGACAGCACAAAAGGTAACAGAGACAAATTAGAAAGTGTAAAATAGAGTGTGAACACAAGAAAACTCTTTTCCAGTGAGGATGGTGAAACACTAGGATGGGCTGCCCAGAGAGGCTTTAGAGGCCCATTGTGGAGATGAACTTGATGGGAACAGTCCTGGGCAAGCAGCTCCTGCTGATTCTGCTGGAGCCAGGGCGTTTCACTAGGTGGTTCAAGAGGTCCCTTCCAACCTGAACAACGCTGTGTGAATGCATATGAAATATTTAATGATCATTATTTGAAATTGTTTAATAGACAGTCTAAACCCAGGAATTAATTAACAAGTCAAACAGAATCCAAAACCAGACAAACCAAACAACAGATGGGACTGGTTGAATCTTTGGTCAAGCTTTGAATTTCCAAACCACTGGACTAACTCCATTTGAAGACAGTCTTTCAAAACCTCTGAGATGCTTTGATACATTTATAAAATGTATACCGAGTGCCTCTTTGTGCATAGATTTAGTCCAGTCATATATGTCCAGTGATAAATGTAAACTGTCAGAATTTCAAAACATCATTGACTGGATGCACTTCATGAAGTGAGAGAAGTGATAAATCCACCATTGACTGCTCTGACCTGTAACAATTCAGTTCTTTGTCTCAGCGTAGTTAAATCCCTAAGACATGAATTTGTGGGTGAGAATGTGAGAAATGCTTTAATAGGAACTAATGCCTCATTATTTTTTCCAGTAAATTCATAGAATGAAATACTAATTAAATCATTAAACCCTTGTGCTCTTCTGTACAGCCTACCTTTTTTCATAATACAAATGATGACATCGTTTCATCATTTCATCAACAATGGGACTTGAAATATATTTTGAGAAATATTTCTCCCATTGTTGCACATTAGACATGTTTTGTGGTCTGTTAGTGTTTAGAGTTTGAAGAAGAGACTTCTCACTTCTTTCAAAGCAACAGAAGGGACATCTTGAAATAGAACAGGAAATGTTTACAACTTAGAGGAGCATGTGCTACCAGCACCAACTTTAAGAGGTGTCAGATATTTCTGGTGATGAAAATCTTTGTCTAAGGTGAAATGGGCTACATTCTGTTTCTTTTATTCCAAAGATGAGATGGATTTGAAAAACCTACCTGGCTCCTTGATGCAAGGACTCGCCACATGAGATAATCTCCAGCACATTACTATTGGCACGCAGATCTTTCACCCTTTTTTCTCCATGCATTACAGAAAATATTAAATCAGTTTGGTGTCCATAAAAACTTTTGATCCTAGGAACAGCCTAGGGTACTATCATTATCTTCAGGAGAACCATTTGTAGATCTTCAGTAGGTAGCACTAATTTAATTTCTTTGCTAGAGAAAAAGTGGCTGATTTTCTAGATCAATATTTGATTGAATATGTTTGAAATGTCAGCAGATAAAGGCCCCTTTTTCTGGCCCAAAGAGTTTTTGAACCACAGAGGTATACTGTTCTAGCTCCCCTGGGATCTGACTGCAAGGAGGTCTCAAAGATCTGTTAGAAACCTTCCCGCTGTTCCTTGTGTTCTTCCAGCAAGACTTTCTAAAGGTTGAGATGAGAAGAAAGAAGATCAAGAACCAGAATGTCTTTATATCCATTTTTTAATCTTTCCTGGTGCTTCTCTTAACTAAAAATAATCGTTTATAACACCAGTTTACAAAAAAACTCCTGTAATAGGATCATGTGAAAGAAAGAAAAAAAATATTGAGGGCCTGGCCTTCAGATTTGCTTTAAGAAGATGCTCCAACAACTTTTGCAAGCCATTGACATTTGAAGGGCTTTTTCTCTTTCATGACACTAATTAAAGCTGAATATCAATGTATCATCATCTTGAAAGTGATCTATTAAAGAGATTTGCTCAAGGCTGGCAAACCAGGGCAATGGACACATGTTTTAGAACTTCAGAAGAAAAGTTGCCCAGTTATGTTAAATAACTAGAGAAAAGCATGAAAGTGAAAAGATATTCTTAAACAATGATAAGAGATGCTGTTGGAAAAGTGGCGTGATGTGAGAGTCCATATATTCCATAGAAATTCATGCCAAATACATGCACACACAGAATTCCCCCCCTCAGCCCCACACAGAATAGAGCTCGTGTTCGTGCTGTGCAAATGATGAGGATTCTTTAAATCTTCAGGGCCTAGAGATACATTTCTTAGAAAGAGACAATGAAATATTGCAGATGGAAACTTCTCATACACTGAGATAAGAAGTGCATGCGAAGAGTAAACCATATTGCCTATCTTGACTACATGTATAGCTTGATGCTACATGATTAACAGCATGTGTGCTTCTGCATAATAAAATCCATTTATCTGAACATTAAAACATGATTTTTCCTGCATAATATATTACTTAGGGCTTTGATTTTATTTTTAAATAAGTATCTTTAGCTTGCTAATAATGTACATGCACTTTGTTAATATACAAATTAGGAAGAAAACTGTATTGAAGATAGTGAAAGCATGTGGTACCTGATCAGTCCTGATGATAGCAGTTCTTATTCATCTGCTACAGAGTCTAATATCAGTTTTCTGCCAGCTTTATAAATATTATATCATTTGCAGGGATTCAAAGTCTCTGCTTTAAAAATGGCTTTTCAATTACTCACTATTTGAACAACATTGCATTCTACTTTATTTCACTGTGAAGTAAAACAAATTCCTATAAGTCAAAACTGCATAAGATACAGCCGTAGTTGGTTTGTTTGTCATTTCAGTGACCCTGGCAAAGTCTTTCAGTCTTTTAATTTCTTTTAGAAGCTGCAAAAATGCACCAACGTTCTGTTAATCTATTGGGAAATAAAGGAAAAAAAATCACTACTACTCTTGTATCTACCCCATAATTTAGAAAGGTCCCCTAGTAACTGCAGTGCCGTGTATGTAAATAAATTGTTGGTTGCTCATTACTTCATAAAAAAAAAAAAAAAATTAGCAGCTTTGCCACCCACTATTTCTGCATCACACCTAAATGAATAGATTATATCAAAAACACCTCATCCAGTTGCTGTACCAGGTTCTGCTAACCGAAACCATAAGCCTCCGACAGCGAAGTCAGATACCCAATAGTCTCTGCACGGATCAAAGTAAGCCAAACAAAATCTATGTTTTGTACCTGCTCCCAATACGTCTGAGAAGCACTGTTAATGAAAAATGAGGTTGATGTACCTATTGCACACTTTTGGATTATTGTTCACTACCATCAATCTGAAACCTAATGAAACAGAGACCACCTACAGTGGAGGGATATTGTGTCCATCTGACAAACTGCATCCAATTTACGAACTGATGGGATGGCATAAGCTGCCACTGGTCATATGATTTTCAGCTTCTGATTGGTCATACATTAAGCATTAGTAATGGAGCAATGCCATTTCCACTATCATTCTCTGGCAAGAGTGAAAGTATTACATAGTGCACCATAATTCTGTGATAATGATAGCATGCAATGTGCTGGTTTCTCCCCATTGCGGACACAAAAATTGTAGGAGACTTGGCTTCTCCAGACTGTCTTTATGGAATTAACAAAGAAATATGCTTGCCATGACATATATTGAACCTTTTCAGTGCCTTTCTGGGTAACTTTATGGGCACATGTGTTATGTATGTCACAACCAAACTCTGCAGGAAGAGATAAAATAGTGCACACATCACACAATGGGTATAAGCAATGGGCAACCCAGGCTCCAACCTGCACAGTGCACAGAGGTTTTTTCAAAGAAAAATGCTGACTCTCTAAATGGAAGATGCTTTAGTTTCTGCACCTGTTCTGCTCAGTATCTTGTTAGGCTGCTTCTACTTCTACTATATGTCATACTAATAGGGAGAAGCAAAACAGGGAGAAATTATGATGGATATTAGTTGATCCTCTTGTTATTGCTAGATGTGATTATTGCTTTTTCCTGCTTGGGCTCCTCAGTGTACTCCTAACAGAGTGCAGCTTATTAAAAAGCTCTGCTGTTTAAGTTTTACTGGCATAATAACCAGCTCTCTCTTTATGGTTGTTCTGAAGTCAATTCAGTAGCCACCTGTCAGTTTGTGAAACAAATGTTAGATTTTCCTAATGACTATTAAGATTTTCCATGGATTTTTCTCCCATCGTATCTCTCTGAACTTGTCCAGCGCTGTGTTTGTGCTGCTGATTTATGCTTAGCAGGTGTTTGTTTGCTATGGGTTTCTAAATGTTGGCTTCCTACTGTAAGGAAAGAATGGGAAGGTGGGAATGGGTTTATTATATTCTGTATATTGTTCTACAACGACAAAATGGATTTCCAGCTGACACCCTATGTGCTGCCACGAATTAAGCCACAAAACCCTATCTGTATTAGCAATATACCAAGTAGTGCAAGGGAATTCACAGTTAAGACTGAAGCTCCATTATTAACTCACTATATTGAGCCTGGATATTGCTGTACATATTGTTTGGTACATACCAGGATCACTGCAATGGGTAAACAAAAGCAGGTGAACTTACAATACAATTCAGTCTTCCCTGTAAGATTCTGTGTCTCATTGTTTTAACCAGACCTTTTGTCTTTTGCTCAATATTGGAAACCTGAATTGTGTCTTTCGCTGTTTCAGTTTTTCAATTTTAAAACGTCTTCGAGGCTACATGACCCAGCACAAAATATCCTTAGTGATCCCTTGTGCAAATGCATTAAATATTTTTAAAATGTTTTAAATTACATCATTCACATAATTATTTAGATCTACAATGCTAAAAACATCGTTGCAATTAGCTAGATTAGTGCAACCCAATTTTAAAATGCCTATTCCTTACTTGATACACTGTACAAGCTTTTACCAGAAACATTGCAATGTTTTTTATTAATAGTTTTTGCCTCTAATTCTCATAGCCATTATTCACTTTAGAGAAGATAACTACTGCTGTGAAGTTGTGGACCGTTCAGTGTCATTGACTGCACTGAGACTGTCAATCCTTTACATGTACAAATGCAAGAATCCTATAGAAATCTTACCTTTCCTTGTGCTGTATCTGTAGAAATGGTGGAATCCTGGAGAAATATTACCTTTCTTTGACCTGTGCCTGTACAAGTGGTGGAATCCTGGAGAAAACTTACCTTTCCTTAGTCTGCAAAAGCTTCTGAGGCTGCTCCTGTCACCTGTGGAATCATTACCCAAAGCCTCCCCCTCCTTTTTTCTCTCAGCAGAAAAAAAAAAATTATAGCCTTCACTGGGCTTTGGATTATACACTTTAACACACCTTTCCCAGTGGGTTCACACATGCACAGTTCCCCTTTGTCCCCAAAGACAGGTCCTGCTCAGCCTATGAGTCATCATTTACTTGTGTCCTTCAGGGACTCCATTGCATTTTGGTCATCTTTTCCCCCCAGGTTAGGTGGTGTTGTTTTTCCAGTGCTGCTGTCTGAGCATGATTTGGAGTTTTCTTTTATTGTTACATTCTCATCTCGTCCCTCATGTTTACCCAAGTAGTCACTGGTATGATCTGCAGTTGACTCTTATGGTTGTATTAAATGTTGACCTTTTCCTGGTGACTTATGATGGCATTCCTACACCATAAATGCAAAGGAAGTTATTGCTCAGCTTTTTGGAAAAAAATTGAACCAACCCAACAAAAAATACTGAAAAATCCTGCAAGTACTTTAGTTGTGAGGGCTGGTTTTGGTTCCCCTTAAAATCACTAATCTAAAGGCTTAAATCAGCATTTCACTTGAAATTAGAGACTTCTATAAAGAATGGAATCTTAAAAACAAACCAACATATTTCTTGGTATTTGAAGGATTCTACCCAAAATTTACTTTTAAACTGTAAAAAGCTTTTATCTATCCTTTGCATGAATTTAGTCACTGGTCTTTATTCTTCAGCTATTCTCTGTGTTTGGAATTTACAATGCACACAATTTTATTTATCATATAACTTTCCTTTGGATCATTGAGATATACACTAGAGCCAAGATTGGCTGTCATTTATCAACAAAAGATTGTTATTTTTGTTGTTAAGTGTCTGTGTGCTGTTTTGACAATAACTCTTCTGTTTCCTTGTCTTCTCTGCTTAAACTTCATAGCACTTAGGAGATAATTTAGAAGATCTTCTGAAGACTGCTGCCTATCAATATTTGTTAGCTCCATTTTGTAACTCTTATTTGATTTATTTCTTTGTTTGGATATTTACTACTCTATAATAAGACTACCCAGTCAATGCTCTGGGCTCTACTGATAACCTGTTAAGTATGCACATATATAAATACAATTTCCAGTTGTCACAAGGTCCATCAGAGCCCCCCCAAAAATGGATATAACAAAAATAATTTGTCCCTACAAAGTGACTGATAGTTCCAGTGACCTCACTGGAACAGAAACTGTACATCATTACATAGAACCATCATGACATCACCAATCTCTTCCACCTGTATTCTTAGAGAATAGGGACAAAATGGGCTGAAGGTTATAAAACATGATTTTGTAATGTGAGGGAAGGCACTTTGTAACAGTTAAAAGAGAGATGCTTCAAATATCTGTAAGACAACCTAAGAGAAAAAAATCTCAATGTGAGAAATCCTGATTACATCACTTTGATCATTGGTCTTTATCTGGTGCATCAGTTTTTATGGATTTTTCCATAATTTTATTGGTTTTAAAAGGACACAGCCGAAGTTATAATAAGCCTAGGTAGCATTTAAAGAATACTGACACAAACTACCTGCCAGACAGAATCACACACATGTGTGGGGTTGTAAAATCTGAGTTCTGATATTGTACCCGTGGAATCCTTTTTATGTCACAAACTCTGCAACAATGCTCTGTAACTCTTGAACCAGGGACTTTTTTTATAAAGTGTTTGAATCACCTTCCTTTTAAATGCTGCTAACTGTGAAATTAGTGTTGTCCCTCAAAGTGCATGGAAATAATTGTCAGCAATTGAACACAGTTTGGGGGCTAATTATATAGAAATTGATATTAAAAGAATACTACAGGATTGATTGAGTTTTGCAGTTCATATTTAGTTTTCAAATTACTAGAGCTGAAAGGCTGTGGTAAGAATAAAAATCCATTCAAAGCTGCAACAGCAAATTAAGGTTTACTACTCCTTTGAAAGACAAATGATCCAAGTAAGGTAATGTAGGGAGGACAGTAAAAATGTTCCTGAAATTTGCCATAGATTTAAAATATCAGGTGTTTAAGGATGGTGCATGTTGAGCACATGTAATTTCTCCAATTAACTTCTGTTTAAATGGTTGGGGTTTCTGGTTTGGGTTGCCTCAAAAAGGAAAGAAATGCCTTCTTTATGTGTATCAGCTCTAGAATTTTGTTGAGGGTCCATGCGAGTCAGAAGGTGCTGAGATGAGAGAGGAGCATAGGTTGTCATGGCCTTGATCTCTGCCGTTGAATGGGAACAGGAAATTTGGTTTGGGGAGAACTTTTTCTAATTGAAAACCCACTTGTCCTAATCATAAAGTGTCATAAGTAAATGGGATCTTGACAAAAGTAGAGAATATGAACTTACCTTTGTTCCTCATGCTGGAAGGAATCTTGCAACCCTGAAAGCAGTGGAAGCACTCCCAAATTTACTTGGGAGGAGAACTGTGAAACAATAAGAGAAAAGAAAGAGAAATCATGTACACTGTTGCATGTCATAAACCCAGAGGATTTCAAATCTATTGCCTATTTCCCTGCAGCCAGAAATTGCTGGGCAGTTAAGAAAAAAAAGTCAAATAAACATTTTTCTTCCCCCCCAAATTTATTGGAGCAGTAGTATTTCCTTTTTAAACTAGTAGCATGGAAAGACCACTAAGGGATATTTTAAACATACATGTGACAATGCAGAATGTTTAAGATGTGAATATCCTACTCAATAAACATTTGGAAGGAAGACCTAAAACAATTTCATTCAGGGTTTGTTTTTTAATTGAGTATTATAAGTATTGTGAGGAAGACAATATCCTTTTCTGATTTGTCTGTTTTTCTAAAAAATGTCATTACTTCTTCATAAAAAAATCTAGAGAAAGTATGTAAGAATAATTGCCAATGTTTTTCTCTTAAAATAACTATGAAAACACTATTACAACAGAATTTTAAATCAATACAGTCTAGATAAGTATAAAACAAATATTCTCATACAATATGTTTTTTTAAATCTGCTACATTTTGGGTTCCATGGAATTGTTTGGAGGGTGAATATCTTCCTATAAATTTTATAAGATTATTGTATTAAGTAATTTGGATATTACAAAAGCAGCGAATTGATAACACTGATAACAAAAAAAAAATTCTAAAATGAAATAGCAAACTTTGGAAAATAACTGAAGTGCATGTCAGAAAAAAAAAAAAATCAGTTTCCCTCAAATAAGAGAAAATTGAAGACTTAGCATTTAAAAAAATTTTCCAGAATCAAAGGCTATTGGGAAAGACTGCATAAGACTTCCAATTCTAAAGGATCAGAAGTAAGGAATTCAGAAATAGTTGATGGTATTAAAAGAAGCAATAGTTTTGCAAATTGTGTGAAATGCCACAGTGGTAAATATATGCAGAGAAACTAAGAGCCATCCAATGCTCAGATACTAAACATGATTAATTAGTGAGCAATTAAAATGTTATGGGGATGAAGCCAAAGTGTTCTTTCTTGGAGGAGATGCCACTGGCTAAAGTTACTAGCAGTGGAAAAGGAAGCACACTTAGATATAACAGCCCACTGCAAATGCATACGATTAAACAAATTTATCCACCAAAATGGTTGTACAAACCACAGTTAATGAGTCTGATGGAGGTTTTAATGCATAGGGGGTGCATTAAATCTGTATCACATTGCTATAGGACCCTGTGAGCTTCCTGAAACAGCTCTGCCACATAAAACCCAATTAACTCTCAGAGTTTAATACAAACTGAACTTCTCCAGATGGCTTAATCATTTGGAGTTAATTCAGACACTTCTGCCTGGGTTAATAGCATGGTCACTGTGCTGAAACAACAAACAAACTTACAAGAGCTTTAGAGATAAGAAAGACGGGAATAAAGCAAACAACCTACAGTGGTTCCCTAGAACAGGAGGTGGAGGGATCATATTTAGACTCCCAAACACAAGAGAGCTTTCAGTTTGGGCTATCAGCCAAGGAGCCTGGCAAGTATAACTCTGTAAGGAATTTATTCCTTCAGCTCTTTTTAGAAGAGGTTTGCAAGAATTAACATTTTTCACAATTCCATCCTCATCTGATCTTTAGGAGTATCTTGTTGTAGACATTGAAGGGTATGGACAGCATGGAATCAAGTAATTACTACTCACCTGCTGGGCTGTGAGGAAGTTCAGCTCCCAAATCAGAATGTGGAATTTCTGTAGGGGAAAGAAGATTAGACTCAACAGACATGCACTTTTTGTTCAGCCTAGAGGAATTTGGTTATACAGAAGAAAATAGTGACAGAAAGCTAGACTTGACCCTGTACAAATGAATCTGAGTGTATGCATGGAATACTTGAACATATTCATCCGTGACTTCTTATGGTTCAGCACTTCCTTCTTACAACACATAATGGCAGCAGATTGAACGGCAGAAGGAAAATCTTTGGAATACAGGAGACACAGTTCTGCAGGTACTGGAATGTTTTAAGACTGAGCATCATTTGCAATCTCAACTGTGTTATGGACTACTTGAATATTTACTGACATGTGCTTGTAACCCTAAAAAATGTTACAGAATAGTCAAACTTCTTTTATTTCAGAAAGTCTCTTGTGTAATGCTTAAGAAACCAGGATTACTTTAAAATAAAAACATCTCATATACAAATGATGCTTTGATAAATCCTGTTGTCCTTGCTGAAAAGTTATTGCATATTAACACCTCTGTTTTGAAAAATCAGTGAATTATTGTGCTTTTCTCTCTATCACTATGACTGCTATTTTTAAACTCGTTAACTAAGATTTGAATGTTACATTCCTGGCAGGAATTTTCACTGATGGGAATGTTGCCTTTGCTTTAGCTGCCTTAGAAATATGTATCCAAGGTCAATATGAAAACTATTTTCCTTAAAAGTAATCCTTCCTTATAAACAGCTCACACATATTATGGAGTAGTACAACAGAACTCTAACATTGCACAGTTTCACCAGAAAAATCTTTCAAACTTTCAATAGCTTCAAGGCCATGTAGTTTGAAAAAGAAAACTTCAAAGACCACCCCTAAATCCTAGTGCTTCTACATGACTGCACTCTTAGCAAAGTTCCTCTCTATTTTCTTTGTGATCTTTCATGATTTAATTAGAAAAATCTTTTTTAAACTTTTTTTTTTACTGTTGTAGTATAACATCTGCATTTTCAGCAGTATGCTGTTTAATCACATTCGGTTATAAAGTGAAATCCTTACTACTTAGTGTAATATCTTGTAGAACCATGTGTTTGGTCTTTTAGTGTCCCTGACTCATCATCTTATATTCTTTCATCAACATTTTAATAGCCACTCTTAAAAATGTAATTTGATGGATAATTCTCTAAACCTGTTTCAGTTTTGTTGTTTCTTTAAAAAGTTATGTCCCTGCACATGTTTTCTTTCTGTGATTACTGCACCTGAAACTAATTTCAAGCACTCAAAGACAGACTTAAGCCCAGGGCCAGCATAAGCTCATAAGTTGATAGAGCTAGGCCAGGTTGTGGCATTGATTCTCGTTCTCAGGTAGGACAATTTTGTCAGTATAAATTCTTTCACTTTTAGTTCCAACATGTGTATTTTTAGTATATATTTTATGTTATATATCTAGCATATGGTATGTAGTGTAATTTGAGTGTGAGCAACTGAATACTGGTTTAACCCTGTGTTCAATCCCTATGTGATTTATCCACAACTCTTATAGTCAGCAGTTTCTGTCTCTGTTCCCTCTTAGTCTAAGCCTGTAAGTCTAAAAAGGGGAATATTTATTCCTTTATATTCAATTCACAAGTAGCTGTCACAGAAACCAGGGTACTAGACTGATTGGGAAAGCCCAGAAGAGTATCACTGCTGTATTCTTCCTTTGACAGAGTTTGTCTTGTCTTTAAGGTTTTTTGACTTTTTTTTTCCCCACCTAGGAAACAAGGAAATTTAAACTACTCCACTGCATAAAGTTTAAAAAAACCAACCAAACAAAAAATGCCCTAAAATCAAAATTCAGAACTGAATAAAAATCTTTGCTGTCTGTGATTGTTAAGAAAATTCTAGAAAGTTGAAGAACTTGAAAAAACAGAGAAAAGAAGGTATAAGTGCTAAATATCTGAAGGGGAGTCTATACCTAAAACCTGAAGGCATACTTTGAGTTCTGATTGGGAAAATGACTGTGCAGTGCAGTGCATTATGGAAGCCATATGTGCCTGCTTGGGGTTTTTAACCACATACTGCAGAGTAGCCAAGAAATGAGTGTATTTTTTTCCTCTGTGTTTAAAGAAACCCAATCCAAACTGTATACAGGGTTTCTACACATATTTAACAATGCATCAGAAAACTACTGTGTTTCTATAAGGGAATGAACGGCAGAGGGTGGGGGAATTCTGTCCTTATTTTCAGGTGATGCTGCTGAAATCCTCATGTCTTGCCATGCCCACCTTGTGCTTCCTTAAGCAAAATCTTTTAAATGCTTTGGTCCTTAAAGGAGTGTTGGACTGGATGTATGCTTTTGACCCACAAGTGATAATTATGAAGCCTTTTCCCAAAGGTGGAAGGACTCTGTATTGCAACTTATATTACTAGTTAATTCTTTAAAAAGTAATGATCAGAGCCATTGTCTGAACTCAATTTCATTACACATGAGCAAATCTGGAATAAAGTTACTGCAGTCAGGTTAAAGTCAATGAACTAGATCAGATTTATATTGGCTCGACCGAGATCATAAATTGGTCCTGTAATTGGACCTTTGGTTTTAAATAAAACATTTGCAATTGGCTGTTCTTCCCAGGGAACAGACAACTGTATCTTGACAGAGTTCTGAACCTATTAGAATTAGTTGGGAGAGAGTGACTAGATGATGAACATCAACTTCTGTAAAAGAGAGAGAAATAAAACTGCAAATAGAAAAGTGCTGAATTTGAAGTAGATTATCCTTAAACTTCCATCTACATTAGCAGAGCAGGAGGAAATGTGAATTTAAAGTAAAATATGTGGTGATGAGGGTGTGATATCCATGGCACTTTAAAATTTTTTTATTATTATTTCTTTAAAAAAGCTGTAGCTGTATTTAAAAGACTGACTGTACATTTACAGCTGGAGTACATTAGATGCATTTCAGCATTTTCTACTGGAGTTTAATCCAAAAGGAATTTGGTTCATGTGGTTCAATACCACATCATGATGTGAATCAAAGCACAGAACATGAGGACAATCAGAGATTCACTTCAAAAGCACAATGCTGATCTGAACTAAAATGACACTAAAATAAGAACTCCCAGGTACAGAGAGTGATTTGTAGGCTTTGCTGAAGATTGTTTATACTCTCAGTGGAAAGTCTCTTACAAAAAGTCCCTGTGAGTGAATCCTCACTGTTCTTTAGAAGAAAACATGGCAAGAAGGCCTGTGAATCAATTGCTTGAAACAAAATATAGAATTATCTTGTCAAGATCAAACTATCCTTTCTGGGTTTCACCCAGTTAATATAAGAATGGTATATAAAACATCTTTTAGGACTGAATTTCTCCCAAAAGGAATTATTCAGAAAGTAACAAGGATGTACTGAGATAATATTAATTCTGCTGCTGACCTTTAAGAAAACACATAAATTGCAGGGCAGCTACTTTTAGCCCAAACCAAGTAACCTGGCAAGGTTAAGGGTTGAAATACAGCTTTTGATCTCTTTTACAGAACACCTTCCATGGTTAGAGCAGGTGAAATCCCCAGTGTGTTGATGGCCCCATTACACCCTTTTCACAACTAGGTAGGTGTCTTACAAGTCAACTTGCAGAAGAATTCCATGTGACTTGAGAGCAGAGCATCTTCAGGGCAAAGCAGGAGCAGAGGAATCCTTCAAATCGATAAGGCTTGATAGTGAGGATGCTCACGCAGTGATAGACTGCCTTGCTTATGCACCTGCAGCAGCCACCTCAGCTCTGGATTTGTGCTTCCAGAGCTTTTCTGGAAAAGGCAATGTGATCTGCTTCAGTGCAGCTTTTCATGAAAGGGGTGTCTCTCTGTCTGTCTGTCTGTCTCTCAGGAGACAAGGGCACAAATCTGGGAGTTAACTGTGTGCTGCAGAGGCAGCCCAAAGGGAATTAGTTCTTTTGTTTAAGAATAAACTGACTGCTGCTTGGACATGTGGTTCCTTCAGGACAAAAAGGCAAGTAACTGGGTTACATTTAGAAAAAATATTTTAATGAACAGGAAAATGGCATTTAATCTTTTGGTGCATCCTGCATTTTATGAGCAAATTTCATGGGAAACTGTGTAAATGGAACATAATTATTTTTAAAATAGAATCCTTTGTTATTAGCTGCATAACTGTCGTGGGTACATAAAGCACCCTGCTGTACAGACAAAAGACTAGAAAAGTTTCCTGGAGAGTTACTGCTATTGAAAGAATAAAAATTGAAGCAGTGGGATGAACTTTTGGTTCACAGACTCAAATACTGAATGTTAAACCTGGCTGAGAGAAAATCACTTTATTCTGATAACCGGATTAGTTAGAACAAAAATAGAGAAAATTAAGAACTGAAGAGCAGAAAATTAAGGTGGAATGCAATTTAAAGAGTAAGTAGATGATGTAGGCTTTCATTTTCATCCCCCCTAGTGTCCAGCTAATTAAAATTACAATCAAAATGAAAGTCTAAACTTGTAAATATCTTTAGCTAATGATTTTGTCTTTTTAATCATCTTCACATTCAAAGACTTTATTTTATTCATTTAGAGCTTTACAATAAAATGAAATTGTTTTCCTCTAGTAAAATCCTTTTAATTTTCGTTATCTGTTTCTTTTTACATCATACATTATGTATTTTCCTCTTTTCTTTCTAATTTCTGCACAGTATTCTCTACTCTTATGGTCTGTGCTCCTCTTAGGCATTAACTTTAAACTGTTATAAAGTTAAATGGAATAAAGTGCTAAAATGTAAACTTCTTGCTTAGTGCAAAATCCCTGGAGTTGCATCTTGTGGCTCACAAACTGATCTAGACAAATAGCAACTTTCTTCATAAGGTGCATCTACAATGATTTTTTAAGCCACTGATCACATAGTACATATTGTTTTGTCTCAATTTAAAATTTTATTTCCTTTGTTTCTAAGACAAATAATGGATTTGCCCCAGTTCATCAACTGCTATTTGTGGATAATGGCTGGGTTTTTTCTGTGACTTGTTGGGTCCTTTTTGGTTTTCATGCTTATTTCACTGTGATATTTTTAAAGAACATATTTAGTTTTGCTTCAGAATTTGTTTTTATTATGGAAGTTTTCTAAAGTGTGCCGAAGAAACCTTGAAACTGCTGCTTGATGATACAGTTCTGTCTTAATGACTTCCTTCATTTTGGATAATAGGAATTTTGTTTTATTTTGCTAGAAAACATTGACTTAAAATGGGCACTAGGGTTGTAACTTAGCCATAACAATGTACTTCAACACCATAGAGATACATTTATTTTGCAAACTGCCTCATTTCAACTGCATGCAACCTTCCATGACCCAGCTATGCTGTAAAATCTGAGGATTCTGCATTGGATTTTGGGTGTCAGCCTGGATTCTGAGCTATGCTGGAGAGATGGGTTTGTATTTTGAGTATTGTAGTTAGAAAATCCCACAAAAAAGCAGTGCCAACACCCAGGTGAAACACCACAAGTTCAAAATACTCAGATTTGGTAGCTGCTGATGGAGAGAAATGCAGTGTGAATGCATCTAAAGGTGCTTGACCTTTAGCTTTACAGGAAGGTGTTTCTCATCTGTAATGACTCTTCTGGATGCTTCAAGCCATACCTCTACAGCAGATTCATGAGTGGGTTTGCAATTTTTAACTTACCTTTTTTGACTTACCTGGGAAGATTTATACATCAGTCATCACTCTGGTATCTGAATTATCTTCACATAAAACCTATTAGGACCACAACAGACCCTAAAAAACTATCATAAATTGTCTGACATATTTTAGGTGTTATAACACTTCTAGCAGGAAGGAAACATTTTCATTTGTTGATCTTTGCTTTGCTTTTCTAGGCCATTAAGAGGAAAGCATGTTAGTATTATACACTTTTTTGCAAGATAATGATCAGTTTTATATCAGTGCACATATACAGAACTCTCCTGAAATAGTCCCATTTTATGCTGGTAAAGCAAGGCCAGATTTTGGCCCAGCATGTTTTGGAATCTCTAACAGCACACAGCCCCTGCTTCCGAAAGGCAACTTTCATCTGGCTGCCTGGAAGATCTCCAAGAGCTTGTGCTCTGCAAGGTTTGAAAGGGATTAACGGCATACTCTTGTGTCTTTAGAATCAATATAACATATGGATTGGCCTCATCTTCCTGAGCTGCCACTGACTGCAAAGGGAGTATTTGTACAATTGGGGAAGATGTAATTGGGCTTAAAGGCTCTGTGTTTTTTATGTGCAGAGTTAATTTATGTGAATGCATTAATGTTCATACATCAGTCATTTTGCTGGGTCATCTGCCAAAAAGAGTGCCAAGACTTTGCCTATATATACAAAGATGAACATGAGCTTTGAGAGCCCTCTAGTCCCAAGACATTTTTAAAATAGCCCATGCTTAACTTAATCATTTTATACTGTTAATAGATCAATCACTGCTCTTGGTTTGGATATGATAGTAAAAGAAATAATTGCAGAAAAATAATTGCATTCAAACTCATCAGAACAGAGGTGTTTGCTGCTTAGACACTTCTGTGAACAGCTGCACTGCTTTGTGCTGAGGTGTTATGAGGGAGGTGTCCAGAGTCCCTGAGTTTTTGAGCTGTTAACGATGAAAAATATTTTTAAATAGCCAGAAATAAAAGTAGAGTGTAAGACAACTCTATGCAAATAGGATCACAGAATGGTTTGGGTTGGAAGGGACCTTAAATACCATCTAGTTCCAAAACCTGTCATGAGCAGGCACACTTTCCACTACATCTCAGGTGGTTTCAAGCCTTGTCCAACCTGGTCTTGGACAATTCCAGGGGTGGGGCAGCCACAGTTTACTGGGCAACCTATGCATGGGCCTCATAACCCTCACAGGGAATTATTTCTTCCTAACACCTAATCTAAACCTCCTCTGTCTCACATTGAAGACATTTTCCCTTGTCCTGTCACTCCAGAGATAAGCAAAGGCAGATATGTCTGTGGAAACTGTGCCAGTAAGAGCTGTGGCCTGGGAGGATGGTGGTAGGAGGGGAAGCCTGATGGTTCTCACCTGTGTGCTCTTCCACTGTCTGATCTAACATCTTGCTTCCAAAAAGGGTGGTTTGGCTGGTGAATGTGCCCTCCTGATGCTTTCTTCATGTCAACTCTAGCACCTCTGTCACAGCTTCAGCAACCAGGCCAGTTTATAAAGAATTAAAAAAAAACAACATTAGCTCTTGGTCAGTGACCAAACTGGCCAATTGTACAAGGGCATTAATTGGGAACCAGAGCTGGCATAAGGGAGAAGAGGCTGCAGGGCCAGGAATGCCAGGAACAGGAGAGCACAACAGACCCTGACAGCAGGAGGAAGCCTTTCAGGGGGAGCAGCAGTCCAATAAAACCCTTTCCAGGTAACAACCATAGTTTGCTGCTTCATTCACAGAAAACTTCAGGGAATCACAAAAATGGCTGTTGGTGAGTCTGAGGTGTGCTTTAAAACCATGGAAAACTGAAGAGAGGAAAATTCCTTCACTAGCTGAGGACAAGGCTGGAGTGTTGGTTCTTTTTTTTTTTGTTGTTGTGGTGGGTTTGTTTGTTTGTTTTTTGGGTTTTTTTGTCTAGTACTTCAGTTAAGTTTCAGGGGTTTTCTCTATGTACAATGTATAGCTTTTAGACACAAGGAAGCAACTTTACCTTTATTTAAAAAACCTACAACTACACAGTACTCAAAGTACTATTTTGGTACATTTAGTTATGAGTTCTAACGTATTGTTTTACCTTTAAGAATTAATAAGGGCTGGAATTTTTAAATTGGGGTCTGTAGTGCATTTTTGGAGAGGCCTGGGAAGTTGTTCTCTGTTTTTTAGGTCTGCTTAAAAGATAAAGCCATGCTAGAAAAAGAGTTGTTGTTAGGAAAATATATTAAATCCTGTTTATAACACCCAATTGTGTGACTGCTAGGTAGATGAGGAATCACCTCAGGAGAGAGGTGTTGCTCTCTGAAATAGAGATGCTTTGTATCAAAAAATAATCTAAACTAGAAAAGTTTGAGAACACTTGATCAATGGTTTTTTGCTCTTAGTAACATTGACCTTCAGTCGCTTGAAATTCTATTGTAATTTTTCAATTTACTATTCTAAAATCCAGATTTCATAAACATATTATTATCTTTCCATTATGATTACTTATTGCCTCCAAGGTCTGCAATGCTTTCGTGTAACATCTAAATGGAAATGGGATTAGGATGAGATTCTGTCACTCAGGGGATTTGTGGGAAAAGGTGGGGATGTGCACAGAAAAGGTCATTTCTTAGGGGTGAGATGAATAAAATGACACTGAGTTATGAAAAAGGACAGCAATAACAGTATTAGCCATTTTGCATGGGTTTAAATGGATTGTTTTTTGTTGGAGACACTAATGCTGGAGAACAATGCACTGTTATTTTCTTGCCTTTCATAACATCCTTAAATAAATAAAAAAACCCAGCTCTTAAAAATCCACATTATTTCAATGTGGTTCCATGTGCATTCTGACTGATGAATGCACTTTCTTTCTGACTGTTTGTGGGATGACTTAACTAACAAAATGTAGCCCAGAAATTGGTGCTTTCAAGTGTTTGCTCTGTACACTGCTTGCTTTGCCACTGGAGCCATGATTTTATTGATGGCTTAACTGGCTGAATATGATATTTGAATGGACAAGTAATTAATAACATACTCCATTATGATTCTTCAGGCAAACAATAATTGTAATTAAATTGGTTTATGTGGCCTGTGGCTGAAAGATCAGATCAGTGCTCCTTTCCCTTGAGGAGCAGAGCTGTCCAACTTCTCACTGATCTTGTTTTTCAATTTTTCTGCTTTAAAAATGCTGGTCTGCATGCCAGCTCAAAGTAACATGATGCTTCAAGTAATTGCATTTTTTTTTACCAAGTTTCAAAGTGTGCAGTATATACAGTGTAAAATAATGATTAATGTTTTCTGGACCCCAGTAGTAGAATATTTTATGTTTCTGATCTTATGGTATTTTTATTTAGATGCATTACTCCATAAATGCACTTGGCTAAAGGGACTTGACATTTTTTTTAATGCCAGAGACTCAGATAAGCATGGCCAAAAAGAGAAGAAAAAAACCCCTGCCTTCAATTTTGCACTTGATGCAATTAAGAAATGATCAGTGGACCTGGTAAAGTACAGAGCTACTTCACAATTAAATAAGGTAATTTCTAGTGCAATGCATACTGAGAGAAAACAGTTCAAGAGGAGAAATGTTTTGGTCAAAATTAAATTAATAGATAACACGAGGGAAAAAAATTGCTATGAAACACTGGATTAACTGCTCGTGGTGAGCCATGCTGGGTAGTGAAATGCACAGGAACAGCTTCAGGGGAGCAAACTACACAAGGGCTGAACACCATGGTATTTTAAACCTGATCCTGCATATGTTTAGAAAATGTTTCTTGCCTTAGTAACAGTCTTGCATTATCCAAGATTTTCTGGAGGAGAAAAGGGTGAGTAAAGCAACATTGTTTAACAGAACTGAATCTTTCTTTCTCAGATACACTGAGAGTTTGCTGGAAGTCTGGAAATCACCAGTGACATTTCCAAGGTATAAAAAAAGTTAAACAGTGGTGAGAATATATATTTAGTAGCACATATTCCTGAAAATCTTACTGTGATGAGTTTACATGTCAAATCTTTGGACTCTTTCACCTATCTGTTGCCTCCCAGTGCATTCCATATTATATTTCAAATAGCCTCTAGAACAACATAAAGCCACAAAGGCTTTCACTGCTTTTGACTCTTCTATTTCCATGCAATCCCTGTGAATTCCTGTCTCCCAAGCTAAGGGAACAGGCTTTAGCTGCAGGTGTAAACATTTGTGTGGTTTTCTTAATTTCTCTTTCAATCCACCTCCTGTCCCACACAGGTACCGTTGCTTGTGCCACACATCTCTTGGGTGACTGTGGTAAGTCCCCTAACTCTTCATAACACTAAATTTTCTTCCTCAAATATATCTAATTAGGCCAAAAGCAGTGATTTCTTTCTTAAACATGCCTATTTGGGTGGAAATTGACTCTTGCATGACGCTCAGCCTCAGTGATGTGCAAAGTTTCAATGCCTTCCAAAACACATGCAAAAAACCCCAAAGTTTTATGTTTCTCTCATCAGGCTTTCCCACATTCTGTGGCTGCCAGCTCCTGGCAGCAACCCACCCAGAAAAGTGAGGAAGGTTTTTATCCCAGCACCTGTGAGAGGGCAGAAGAGCTATTATGACCCTAAAAGTGTTATGGTAGGAAATGTTGACCACTAGAAAAGAATGCATAAATTGAGTAAGCCCTTGCCCTGGGTGGCATGAAAATCTCCATGACACAGTCACCTGACTATGACCCATACTTAATATTAATCCTTACTTAACAGCTAGTCCTTACTTAATCCAGTCCTCTCAGGATGTGCTAAGTAGCAAGGAAACCCCGGCTCTGCTCTAGGGAAGCAGTGCTTCTTCAGCACTCTTGGAAAGACGCTCCTCAGAGTAGCAGGAGCCCCTCCTTGCTGTGGGAGAAAACAGGGCTGCCACTCGGGATTCTGGAAGCTGCCCCTCAGGAGCTCTGGAAGCCGCAGGGGCTCCCCCTCAGGGTTTCCCGCCTTCGGGACGCGCGCGCCTCCCCTGAGGGCGCCATCCCTCAGCGCGGTGCGCTTCTCCCCTCAGGTGCTCACCTCTCCACAGGTGCGCTCCCCTCAGTGGCACGAACCTCAACACTCGAGTGCGTTCCTCCCCTCAGGTGCGCTTCCCCCTCCTCAGGTGCGCTCCTCCCCTCAGTGACACGCTTGTCCCCTCAGGTGTACTCCCCTCAGCGACACAACCCTCACCTCAGGTGTGCTCCCCCCTCAGGTGAGCTTCCCCCTCCTCAGGTGTACTCCCCTCAGCGACACAACCCTCACCTCAGGTGTGCTCCCCCTCAGGTGAGCTTCTCGCTCCTCAGGTGTACTCCCCTCAGCGACACAACCCTCACCTCAGGTACGCTCCCCTCAGTGACACGCACTTCACCCCTCAGGTACGCTCCCCCCTCCTCTGCTGTACTCCCTTCAGCTACACAACCCTCCTCTCAGGTGTACTCCCCCTCAGGTGTTCTCCTCTCCTCGGGTGCTCTCCTCTCAGGTACGCTCCTCCCCTCAGTGACACGCTTGTCCTCTCAGGCGCGCTCCTCTCCTCTGCTCTGCTGCCCACCCCTCAGCGGCACGCGCCTGTCCTCAGGTGCGCGCCCGCCTCAGCGTCGCGCGCCGCCCCTCACGAGCCCTCCCTTTCCCTCAGGCGCGTGCGCCGCCGGCGGGCAGGGGCGGGGCCTCGCGTTCGAACGGCGGCGGCGCCGCGCGGGAATATGGCGGGGACGCGGGCTCTGCTCCGGCAATGCCCGCTGCTGCTGCCGCAGGACCGCCACGGCACTGCCTACGAGGGCTTTGTCACGGCCCAGGTACCGCGGCCCGGGCGCGGCTTGGCCGGCGGACCTTACTCCGAGGTGGAGGGAGGGTGCTTCCCGCTCTGCTGGGTCTGGGGAGGGAGATCGCTTCCCGCCGTGCCGCGCCTGGCTGTGAGGGAGAAGCGCTTCCCGTCTTGCTGACTGAGGGGTTCAACTCTGCTGGGGTTCCTGGCTGAGCCACTGGGAATGTGAATTGGGGAATGCCGTTTTCCTGCCTTAAGGGATCCCGTCCCGCAGGTTGTCCCTGGGAATGGCTTCCTGTTGCCTTCTGGGCTGGGTTAGTTGCGCTGACAAAAGTGGTTTTGGGGCAAGGCTGAATGTGCCCGCGTTCATGGCCTGTGGTAAAAGTTGACATAAATGACTAATGGGTGTTTTCCTTTCATTTACTTTTGAGGCTTCAGCTAAAGCGGCTGCATCATCCTTGGGGATGTGGAAAGCGCGGTGCAGGGGCAGAACAGCGCCTGAGGCAGGGTGAGGAGCGTGCTCCCAGCCCGCCTTTGCCTGCACTGACACTGCAGCTGTGGCTCCTTGAAACATCACCTACACAGGGCTCTGAACGGGTGCATTTTAATTTAGAAATAGCCTGGAAGTAGTAGATTGCAAAAGACATGGGCTGTGTCTGCTAGTATCTAGTATTGTCAAAAATGTAGTTGACTTTGAGATTGAAAGGAACCTCTGGAGGTCCTCTGCCTTAAGTAGTTGCTTTAGACCATTTGCAGCCTGGTTGTGAATATCTCCGACCAAGAGTGTGCAACCACTTAGATGGCTTCTTCCAGTTTCTGATCCCCCTCTTAACTATTTTTTATTCTGTTTAGGTGATATTTCCTGTATTTCTGTCACCTGTAAGTGTGTGTCACTCAGATCTGGCTGTACCTTCTTCAGTCTTCCATGATCCCTCTTTTCTCCAGGCTAAATAGTCCAAGCTCCCTTAGGCTCTCCTGGCATGAGAGATGCTCTGAGCTCTTGGTGACCTTCAGAGCCCCTCCCTGAATTAACTCCCGTGTGTCCATGCCTTGCTTGTGCTGGGGACCCAGTGTTCCCAACTTCAAGGTGTCCTGAGCTGGGGTAGGGTCTGGAATAAAAGTTTTAAGTTATCTGCCCCCTTTGCTTTGAGACTTCACTGACTTTCTTTATATCAGTTTTATTTTGGTCATCCCATAAGAAAGTAGAAGGAGAACCTCAATAAGGACTGAAAACACAAGTAGGGGGGATGTAGAATCTGCCCCATGTGGATTGCACTAATAAAAAATTAAATTTATGTACTTGGGGCTGCTTTTGTTTACAGTTTGTAAAACTCTGCTGAAATGTGCTGTGGATCAGTGCCCAAGGTTCTTTTTAGTGTAGTTGCTTTTATGATAAGCATCTGTTTTGTCTTACTGGGGTTGAAGACAAACTTTAATGTACAGTA